>NC_051063.1:42319334-42619334 GCF_004664715.2 Peromyscus leucopus
GAGAAGGGGAGATATGTGGTTTGTTAAAATGAATAGAAAATTTCTTAATAAGAAAAATAAAAAAATTTTAAAAATGTAATATTCTTCATAGTGAGTTCAAAACCTAATTTTCCATCTAATATCTTGCAATTGTTTCCCCAAGTCAGTTTATTTAGATTTATTTTAAATGAGAGTACTATGACTCCTTTAGGATTTCATTAATTTTTAAAATATTATTTAATTATTTTATTTTATGTGTATGGCTATTTGGCCACTGAGTGTATAGCTGGTGCCCACAGAAGTCAGAAATAGGCATTGTATACCCTGGAATTGAAGTTATGGATGCTTGTAGTGGGTAGCCATTCCAGCTTTGATCTGGAAGTTCCAACCTCCATTGAGACTTTGACAACTGTCACACCTACAAGGCGGGGCTAAGAGAGGCGCTGAGAGACCTGAGATCTGGATGGGCCAGTGTGCTCTCTGTTCCTGGACCCTAGACAGTGGAGGTTGACCGAGCGGAGCTCCAGAGAACACCCCTGGCCTGCGATACACCTTCCCCAGACCCCGTGACCTACCTATCCCTTCATTTGTAAGCTACCCACTAAATAAATCTTCCTTTTAACTATGTGGAGTGGTCTTAATAATTTCTCCAATATCTGGCGCTCAAGTGGGGCAAATTCCAAAGGCCTGGGTGGCTCCCACCCTCAGCCTCTTCCCCAGCTGGCGGGTACCTAAACCCACCTGCAAAGTTCCATATAACCAGGGAACTCCTACACGGTTCTATTCCCAAAAAAGGGAGCAGCTAGTCCAGTCTCAGTTCCCTAGCTTAGCTGGATTCCTGCCTGCAGCTGTGGTCAGCCAAGGTCATCAACAGGCTCTGCTTTGGAGCTGTACCAACGCCACCTTCTGGCTGAAAAGTCCTACTACACCCCCCAGAACCGCAGAAAGGTAAGCTAGGCAAAGCAGTTGTCTTATTTCAAGTAAAAGTACTTGATAATTTTATATTTTAAAATTGACTAACAAATTTTGAGTAATTCTTGTAATATGGCCGACAACATTACCTCACAAGAATTTAAAAACCTTTTTGCCTGTATGATGAATGACATTCTCCTGGAAATAAACGACCTTCCTCAGGCATATTTGGCCTGTACCATTTTGGCATTCATTGTAATAATTCACACAGTGTTCAAACACTGGTTTAATAATAAGAACAAAGATGAGTCATTATTGGGACTGATACAGGCTTTAAAAGAAAGCAATGAAGGTTTACAGAGAAAGATTCTCTTTCTGGAATCTGCTTTAAATCAGGAGACTTAAGTAAAGTGGTACCAAGTCCATACAGCTCTGTACAAAAGGCAGAACTGTATGTCATTCTTATGGTACTGATGGACTTCACAGAACCTCTCAATATAGTCACTGACTCTCAATATGCAGAGAGAGTTGTTTTACATATCGAAACTGCTAAATTTATTCCTGATAATACAGAATTAACTTCATTATTCATATAATTGCGGGAAATCATCAGAAAAAGGGAACATCCAATCTATATAACACATATCAGATCCCATATAGGTCTAGCACTAGATAATGATGAGATTGATCAGTTACTAGTAGGTGTGCTAGAAGCCTCAAAATTTCATAAAAAATACCATGTAAATAACAAAGGTTTGAAGAAGGATTTCTCCATCACTTGGCAACAGGCTAAGGATATTGTGAAAAAATGTCCTACTTGCTCCATCTATAACCAAACCCCATTACCTGCAGGAAGCAATCCAAAAGGTATACAAAGAAATAAAATTTGGCAGATGGATGTGTCTCATTTTACAGAATTTGGAAGATTAAAGTATGCACATTGACCCTATTCAGGTGTCAATGGGCCACTCCTTTGAGCTCTGAAAAGGCTGATTCTGTGATTACTCACCTATTAGAAGTTATGGCCATCACGGGAATACCTGTATAAATTAAGACAGACAATGCTCCAGCATGTGTCTCCAATAAAATGAGACAATTCTTTGCTTATTTCAATATAAAGCATGTTACAGATATACCACACAATCCCACAGGCCAAGCAGTCATAGAAAGATCCAATCGAACTTTAAAGGATATGCTAAATAAACAGCAACAGGTAACAATGACTCCTAGAAATAGATTGCATAGTGCTTTATTAAACTTGAATTTTCTCAATGCTGATGAGAAAGGAACAACAGCTGCGGAGACATTGGACAACAGACAAAACTCCTGAGCTAAATCAACCAGTTTATTTCAAGGATGTGCTGACCTCAAAATGGAAACCTGGATATGTTGGAAGGGATTTTGCCTTTGTTTCTGCAGGAGAAGAAAAGCTATAAATACCAACAAAATTAATAATAATTTAATTCAAACAGGAAAAACCCCTTGATGAAAGTAAAGATCATCCACCAATGTGACATCTCTACAAGTTGTAGAAAATTTTAACAATCAAAGGTTGGGGTAGGATTCTGTTTTTGTCTTTCCAGGATAATGTAAATACCCATCTTCCAAAAATCATAAGGCCTTGGATATCCGAATGTTTACAACAAAAGAAAGAATCTATTGGTACCAATCTACACACGGTAAAATCTCACTGTCTAACATCTATCTCTCTATCAATCTAGAAAAGTTGTGGTTCCAATTCAATTATAAGACAAGCTGACTTTGGAGATGGAATTGGCTCACTTCTTCTCTAAACACAAGTGTATTGCTAAAAGAAAAGGTTGAGAGATTCTTCAGTCCCATATCAAAAGAGCCCTCTGGTGTGGGACAGAAGGAAACCAAAAAAAAAAGGGACCATTGTCTTCAAGATTCTAATTCTCTCCATGCTTACTCTTGATTTCTCAGAATCCTTTCTTACATGCTATGTCCTCTTTAAATCCAAATTTTCCATTTTGATAACAAATAAGTTTTTCCAATAGCAATCTCGGAAGTCTCCAGAAGGAAGATGTGGCCCCAACAACAACTCTACCCAATCTAGAATGATGCCATGGCAATCATCATTATACTACACTTGCCAGAATTTCAGACAATCTTACCCATTACTCTAAGACTTGCTGCAGAACCTACAGTTAGTCTAACTGCAATTTAACTATCTGAGCTTGCTCACAGTACCCAACAGAGATAACATCATCCCTTAAACATCAGGAAGCAATTCTAAGAAAATGACACCCCTTCTCCCTTAGGTTTCATAATTCTCAGGGTTATGGATGATGGTTATAGGGTTGGGGGTGGAAGAAAATATTAGACTCAGTATTCAAAAAAAAGGAAAAGAAGAAATGGAATGGATAGGTATAAGATATTATGGTAGATTATTGTATATACTAGTAAACAAATTTAGTAAAATAGCAGCCTTAGATAATTTGCACTGTAATTTGCACTGTTATGGATTCTTATATGTTGATACAAATATAAACTATTTTTATATTCCTGTTTAAGATAATTTGTATATTGATACAAATACAGAACTATATTTGTTATAATGTACATATATTTCTACTCTTATTTAAAATATTTGTATATTGATACAAATGTAAATTTATATCTGTCATACTTTATGTATGTTCTACTTCTGTTTAGGATATTCGGTATATTGATATATATTTAAGATTATTGTCATATTTCATATCGCACTATATATTCCTACCTCTGTTATAAATATCTTGTGTATTGTCACAATTTTGAGGTCATTGTTCTTTACCATACATTTGCTTATAGACTGTTTACATAAGCTTGTTTACATAAAGCCTTATCCTTAGGTTATTTTGGTAGATAAGACTTATAGACTTATATTCACCTATGCTTGTCATCTCTATAGTTACGTTAGTTAGGTTATCCAGATTTACAGATACATAGGTCTGATGGACAGGTCATCTTCAAACACTTCATAGACCTAGAGAATATGGCATTTAAATAACTTAGAATTCTGTTCACATGAGACACAACTGCTCCTGGCTACACAAATTTGATCCTGAGAGAATGTTGGGCTTCTAAGATATTTCCATTTGGAAGTTTGTCTTCTTGGCACAAAATGGCCTACTGGGCAAAGAACTGCCCTTGCCTCAACTGCTGGTAGTACAAATACAATACTATCCTTTCTGGACAAGCGGGACACAAGGAAAGCGACCACTATACTCTGCCAAGACAGGGTAAGATGGTCTTTCAAAATTCCTGCTTCTGAAAGGTCAATACTCTAGGCTGTACCAATTGAATGCACAACAATGCTGAGAACATTAGGTGACTGTCTAGGCTGCCAGCTGTCTCAGTCTAATCTTGCAAGATTCCCTAAAGTTGCTTGCATCCATCTACTATTTCTCAGGTACCATTATATTCCTTCTCAGGTCTTTGATGGGATTGAAGACTAGCAGTTATAGTTACAACTTAGTGTATATCTATCTATCTATCTATCTATCTATCTATCTATCTATACATATCTATACACATATATATATACACACACATATAATGTATATATACATATACATATATATAATATCTTAGATAGAACATATTAAGTATTAGATTCAGGTTCTTTAGGATAGGACACCTTTTGGAATGATCTTTGTAACATGCCATTTACCTATGCTCTATACTTCTCTGGATTTTAGTATGTGTTTCTTGCTTGATATTGTTCGCATTGGTTGTAGTTCCATCTTATCTAGGTCATTATCTCTCATTATTCCTGGACAATATTTGATAACCATTCCTTTGTATATAATCTTGTATTAGGTTAGAACCTTCTTATTTAGACAAAAAAGGAGAGATGTAGTGGGTAGTCATTCCAGCTTTGATCTGGAAGTTCCAACCTCCATTGAGGCTTCGGCAACTGTCACGCCTACAAGGCGGGGCCAAGAGAGACCCGAGATCTGGATGGGCCAGCACGCTCTCTGTTCCTGGTCCCTAGACAGTGGAGGTTGACCGAGTGGAGCTCCAGAGAACACTGCTGGACTGCGATACACCTTTCCCCGACCCTGTGACCTACCTATCCCTTCATTTGTAAGCTACCCACTAAATAAATCTTCCTTTTAACTATGTGGAGTGGCCTTAATAATTTCACCAATAGATGCTTGTGAGCCAACATGGTTGCTAGGAATCTAATGTGGTCCTCTGCCAGAACAAATATCCTTAACTGCTGAGCCATCTCTCCAGTTCCTAGGCTTTCATTTTTATGGGAACTTTAGGCTTTTCTACTATTTTTTGTTTGTTTGTTTTGAGACAGTGTCTCTGTGTAGTTTTGATGCCTGTCCTGGAACTCACTCTGCAGACCACGCTGGCTGCCTGGCTCTACCTCCCAAGTGCTGGGATTAAGGGTACGCACCACCACTGCCCAGTCTCTACTATTTTATTTTATAAACAACAGAATCTCTCTGTATTTGCATGTATCTGTTTACAAAAATCAAGTCAGCAAATATTTTTTTCCAGATAATGGAGGCATATATAATTAACACTGGCATTGTCCCTGAATCAGTAGAATTAGAATAGATGGTTGCAATTGGACATTAGATAAATCATCAAAAGGATAGTGAGGTTTACTAAAATCAAATGGTCATGGTGATATATAGTAAATACCTTTTTTCTTGGTGTTGGAGGTTTAGATACACCTGTCATAGGAAAAATACTCTAAACAGGCATTTTGAAGAAAGGTTTGCAAATAAATTGTTATATGATAAAACCTTAAAATAAAAACACAGAAACAAAAAGAAAAGAATCAGATCAAGCAAAATCTACTTGCTGGTAGTCCGAATGAGACTCTATTCCGTTGTCTATTTAAAGAACAGAAAAGCACATATCTCACCTACCATTCAGCTGTCTGTTTCCTCAGACTGAAGCTTCTGTCTCATAATACCTCAGCTGAATGTGTTGTCAAAGCTGAAAGCTTAAAGCCAAATGCCTAGTTCTGTCTCATTTATATACCTTTGCTTCTACCAACTTGATTAAGCTGCTTTCTGTTAAAAGTGTGTCAACCAGCTGCTATTTCTGTGCCGAACTCACAGAGATCAGGGATTTCTATCTGAATGCTAGGATAAAGCGTGTCCACACCGCACACGCTATGCTTATAGCTCTGAGGCACTTTATTATTAACATACAATCAAAATCACATTTCAGTATAATTAAATAACCACCACAGTCTAGTGTAACTGAGTGATTCTGGCAGAATGGCCAACATGTTGAAGGCCAAAATTCAGAGAGAGCAAGTTAGATCAAAGAAATAGTAGCAAGTAGAGAAAGACATGAAAAGATACTGGAGAGTCCAGTAGGGACAGAGGTGGGGAAGAGAATGTTAAGATGATATAGGAGTATCTTAAGCAGTATGTTCATTCTGAAATTAACAGATTACTAATAAAACAATAGTATTCTATTAATATTTGGGTGTTAAGAACAAAAGAGGAGGGGTTGAGTGAGAATCACAAATGGAAAGCATTTATCATAGTCTCTTTTCTTGCAGAGCAGTGACTTTCCAAAAGGAAGCCAGTGAGGTCCAGTTAAGGCATTTAGAGTTTTATCTACTTCTTCATCACAAAAAAAAGAAATTTCTATAACCTCATGTATAGCCTTGTGTATAGCTTTCATATACTGTAATAGAGACTCAGCTTCCTGAGTCATCACCATGTAGCTCAGCAGTTCTCAACCTGGGAGTTGCTTATCAGACATCCTAGATATCAGATATTTACATTACAACTCAAAACAGTAGTAAAATTGCACTTATGAAGTAGAAATGAAATAATTTTATGTTTGGGGGTCACCATAACATGAGGACACAGGGTCACAGAATTAGGAAGGTTGAGAAACCACTGATAAAAAATGGTAACTAAAACCATGAGACAAGTCAAAACCATACAAGGACAGTTGTTTGAGGGCTAGGTCAGAGAGGTGATAAAATCCTACAATGGGCTAGCATGTGGGGTGAGGAAGGATGAGTTAGTATTGTCAAAGCACGCTCAGAGACACAGAAGAAAAATCAGTGTGGAATCACCAAAGACAAGATAAAATAATTTGGATTTGGCTCCAGAGTCCATTCTATCCAATGAAGACAGGACTCCTGAGGAGTCAGGAGAAAAGGAAAGGGAGGAGAGAAGAGACCCTTTCGAGATACTGGATGATGACAAAGAGGAGGGAAGCTCAAGTGTGGCTGCAGGGTAATTTCCCTGGAGAGAGTTCCCTTTTCTCCTATTGTTCAATTGTTTTTAAGAATGGTACTTCAACATGTTTAGAAGCTGAATGAAAGGATGCACTTGAAGAAGAAAGAATTTGTCTGAGAAAGATGTCAGTTATTCACATGGGGTTCCTGAGAAGGGCTGTGTGGCAGTCCACTTTCTATTGATGTGACAAAATACCTAGGACAATCAACTCATAAGGACAAATTATTATTTTGGTCTTCAACTTTAGAGATTTCAACACACAGTCTTTTGCCCCTCTTGCTTTGGGCCTTTAGCAAGTCTGAAAATTAGAGATAGGAACACCTGTCAGGGTGAAGCTGCTTACCTCATGGGAACCACAGAGAACCCAGTTTTACAACAAAGCCAAATTCATTAAGCTACGAATCAACGAATGGATTACTCGGTCAGTGATGTCAAAGCCATTATGATCCAGTTACTTCCGCAAGGCTCCAACTCTGAACAATGTTGCACTAGGGACCAAGCCTTAAATACATATATTTTGGGGACACTTCAAAATCCCAACCATAACAGATTGGAAGGATCAAAATCAGCATGTGTGTGAAGTTGGCCATGTGTAAGGTGGGACACTTTTGGTAGATTCCTAAGTATAAGGGAGGGAGGATAGTTTTGACATATGGGAATTTATTGCATTGGTTTCATGGAGCCTCTGTTTGCTAGTTTGCTTCCTATGTGAAATAAGAGATATAACCTACTTAAGGAAAGTAAAGTAAGGGAAGATGGCAGAGTAATAAAGAGGAACACTCCAAAGTTACAGGAAAATATTGCATGTCAGTTTGAAGATGGCTATCACACATTTATTAGTGAAACCAATGGTGCTTATCAAGTATTATTCATTGTGTGATATTTTTCTAGTAAGGTTTAGATTTCAGGTGTGGCTTTGAAGGAAATAGTTCAACTTATCAAGGACTAGATATTTTGTCAGAAAGGAGTAACAAAATAAAGAAAAGATTTTAGATTGGTAATAGTTCTATTAAAATAATATAGAGATGGCTGAGATCTGGGCAACAACTCAGTGTGTAGAATGCTCATTTGCCATGCATGCTGGCACAGGGGTGCACAACTGTATTCTAGCACTTGGGAGGTGGGGGTAGGAGGACCAGGAGTCCAAGGCTTGCCCATTGTTAGCTAAAGAGCAAGTTCAAGGCCAGTCTAGGATACATGAAAACTTATTTAAAAAACAAAAATAAAGGGTATATAATTGACTTAAAGCTGAATGAAAATGAAAATAAATTACAGTGACAAATGGGGAGAAATTAGAAGGACCCATAGGCTTAAAGTTACAGAATTCAAAGAATGATTAAAGTGGGGAGAGTCAATAAAATATAAGTGTACAAATGATTGGATATAAAGTAACTTATGATAATGAAGATGCAGAGTCACGAGATTGAATAGCTGAGGTTTGAGAAAAGTCATTAGAAATGAGATAGAGCCAGAGCTTTGCATGGTGAGTATTAGGGCTCAGTATTACAGTTGATCAATACTTTGAAGGTCTTGGTTTGGGAAAGAGGGGCCTGACCCAGATTCATTTTATACATTGTGCTACCTTACATGGATTCAGTTTTTTATAAGGGAAATAAACAAATGCTTCATTTAGTAAACTTTGTTCACCACAGAGATAGTGCCACTTTGCTCATGCTGTGGAACTCTGATTTGAAAGGGAAAATATACTGTTGATGATCTAAAGGAGGTAATGTGGCATTGGAAAGAGTAGACTTTGAAGGGAGTTAGGATTGCATTTGAATAATGATGACATGAGGTAATTTAACTTACCCTTTTAAGCCTGAGTTTTCAATTGACTAAAATGTGATTTCTAATGCCCACTTTATGGCGGTGCTGTCAGGATGAAACCAGATAAAGAACTCTGCCTGGCAGAGAGCCTGTCACTCTGTCTGAAGGAAAAGAAATTTCTTTCCCTATAAGGAGCATTACCCAGGGAAATACCAGGTTGGGAGTAAAGGGTTTGTGGACTGCCCTATTGAGTTCTGGTAGAAAAATAGTTTTCTAAAACATAATTTTGTGCAAAAAGACAAGCAATGAATATTTTACTAAAAAGGCAGGATGCTTTTTACCCCCAAATTCCTTTGTAATATAGAAATATAATCCCATTCTCTGATGATTACAATTCAGTCTTTGGAGGTAAGTATAGATAACTGTGATCTTGTTATGAATAACTTTATAGAGATAAATGCAGCTAAATAATTGATCACCTGAGGGTCACAGCTCACTGAGAAATGACAAAATAGGCCAGGGTTCTTTGTTGAATATGATTAGTGGACAAAAGTCAGTATTGTCACTGAGATTCAAAAGGTGCACATTTCTTCTAGTTCAAATGATGCCGTGGGGAATAGACAAATTAATGACCATACTAATGTGTTAAGAGGTACAGTACATTGACTTTACCAGCCCAAGTTTCTCTATGAATGGGGAGAGGCGTATGAAGTCGAATCCCTAGCTGAGTAGCTATTGGCAACTGATGTCTTTGAAGGGAGGGTGAGTGTCTGTTTCCATAGTGTTGAGGTCCCTGGTAGATTACCTATGTTCCTGTGGATGGTTACACTCTCACATGTGTGTGATCAGCACTAATGGGACTCACTGGGCTTTATAAAGAGTGAATGGAGTAGGGAGGGAAACATGATAATGGGATATGGAGGAGTCAGAGATGAGGGAGGAGGTGACTTTAATCAAATACATATAATATGCATGTATGGACTTCTCTAACAATAAACTGAAAAACATTGGCTTTAGTAATTAGTAGTGCTTGTACACATTATTGAACATTGATTCTGTGGCCAAGATCTTTCCAAGCAATGGTTAGGCCTTAAAATCATCCCAATGCCCAATCTCCTTTAAAGGAAACTGAGGCTGGATTGGATAACACTATGTGTCTAGAGCTAATGACAGAGGCAGTGTCTTTAAAGCTGTGTCTATGCCCTGTATCATTCTGTCTCCAGGAAGTACTCTTGAAACTATAAGTTCTAACGTTTTCTAACAGGAGCATGAGCAATAAAATTCCTTGGAAGAGTGCATTGGTTCAGAATCTACAGGGAAACAGCCTATGAGATGTATATTTATAGAAAGAGATTTATTCTATGGTATAAACTATGCAGTTACAGAGATTGGCAAATTTCAGTTCTGCAGTGTAAACTGCAGACATGGCCCAAGATCCAGGATCATTGTTGTTGCAAATGAAGCCTGAAGACATCGTCTTGGGATTATCAATCATTTTGTTGTTCTAGTCAACATCATACAAGACAACCTACTAATTCAAAGTTTATCTATTCAAGTTGATCTCATCCTAAAAATATTGGCTTTAGTTATGAGCAATGTTGAGTATATATTACTGAATATTTACTCTGTGCCCAAGATCTTTCCAAGGAATGGTTAAGCCTTGCAATCATTCTAATGCTCAGTCTCTATAAAAGGAAACTGAGACTAGGAGGGATGAAACTACATGGACTACTTGTCTAAATAAACACATAGAATTAACAATAACGGAGAACAGGCAAGTCTGCTTTTAAAAGGTAGGTCTCCAGGAAGAAGAGCCGAACAGGCTCTAATGTAATTTCCTATCTTCGTAGGTAGCACACCCCTCTCAATGGCTGATGGAAAGTTACATAGGGTAGATGGTGCTGCAACTTTTCAAGAGTAAACAATGTTCCATAGTTCACAACAAACATCATTCTATTATAAAAATCCAGCCTCTGAGAGTTACTTTGAAGACATTACACTACTCAAGGGATGGAAAGAGTTCCTTTAGGCTATCCTTTGCAATTATAATAATATTGATAAAATTGAAAATGCCTCTTTCAAAGTGTCTGAAATCTTTAGTGCATATTATAGCTAGGTAATTTCTGTTTCTCTTTCCGTAGATATTTGTAGGAAAATACACTGAAAGAAGTGTTATAAATGGTTAGTTTTTTGAAGTATTGCAATTTTCATAACAATTTTTACCAACATATTTTTCACTGGTAAACAATAACATTTAGCCAATATAGTACAAAATGATGATAATAATAGTAGTATTTATTGCAATCTTCTTATGTCAGGCATATGTCCTGAGTGCATTTCATCTTTTTGATGCCTTGTTTGTCTGTTTGAGACAGGTTCTTTTTTTGTAGCCCAGTCTTATCTAGAACCCACAATCCTCCTGTGTCAGCCTTTCAAATACTGGGATTTCCACTATGTACTACCACATCTAGGTCTCCTGTGCTATTTGTGTGAGCAGTAGGAAGAAGATCTCTTCCTTTTTCTCCTTTTGAGATAGAGTCTCACAATGTAGCTCAGGTTGGCTGGGAATTGACTGTGTAGTCTGACTAGTTTCTCAAAAAGAGTGGCAATCTTCTTAGCTAAACACTGGGATTTGTAGTGAATGCCAGGACATTCTGTCTTCTGTGTTGATGAAGCACTAAGTACATCTCCTCCTGCTGCTGCTCTCTTTGTGAGACAGGATTTAATCATGGAGTTGAGGATGGCCTGAACTCATTGAGTAGCCCAGGCTAGCCTCTCAAAGTAGTAGCAATTCTTCTACCTCAGCGTTCAAGTACTGTATGGGATCTGTTGAGCCACACCTGAACTTGTCATCTTGCTTGCACAGTAAGTGTGTTAACTGCTGAGCTGTCCTTCCAGCCCTGATTTCTTGCATTTTTTTTTTTAAACAAGCCATCTTAGTTCTCCTAAAGGACTTAAAAGATCTTAATGGATCAGTAGCAAAAGACCAGGAAGATCTGGTGGAATCTTAGATAAATGCACTTAGCAGGGTGCTTTCTAGGACTTGCTGTGTGAAATAAAACATAGTAATAATAGCTATTTGATAGGTATTCTCAAGCTGTAGCACCTGGGCTGGGCTTCAGACACACTAACTGTGTTATACTCTTCCTTATATTTCATCAGAATGTGAGCTTCATGAAGGCAGGACCTGCTTTCCTTGTCATTGATGACTTCCCAGCCCCTGGAAGAAAGCCAGGCACACAGAGAGTGGCCAGTAAATCTTCAGCACCGATGAATGGCAAAACAGCTCAGTATGATCTTTCCTTGCTGTCAATATTATCTCAACAGATGAAAACATGTGGTTTTAGGCATGATCTTAAAAGAAAGAATATGGTTTTTAGAGTTGGAAACATCTGAATTCTATCACACTTGGGCTATTTACTCACTATGTGAAGAAAATTACTTCACCTTGAAGCTGCACTTTTCTATTCTGATTCTGAAATGATTGCCAAAGCTGCAGATCACCCACTCTACCTGTGAACAGAAAGGTCAAGCAGAGAGTAAAACAAACAACCCAAGGACAAACTATAATAAAATAGCGACAAGCTGTCTTCCCAAGCCCCAAAGACAAATGGAAGAATAATCCCAGCCACCTCAGTCGCATCAGTGCCCGTGTGGGTGGAAGGAAGTACCCAGATGTGTGGTGGACACCGAAATAGGACAACTGTAAAGCAAAGGGGCACTCATTACAAAACACTGCAGAGGGGCCAGGGAGGAAAGTTCAGTAGTAGAGTGCTGACCTTGCTCAGTGATCCCCTGGCTTCATCCCCAGAAACACAAATAACAACAACCAAACACTCCTGAATGGTGTGCAAATAGCTGCGGAACCCAGGAGTGTTGCCCAGTCTGGTAGTAGATGGATATAGGAGATGGACTTAATGTTTAACATTAAGTTTGTGTATCACTTTTCCTGCTGTATTACTTTCTAGTGTTGCCTTAACAGATTATCCCACACTACCTGTTTGGAAACACGCATTTATTATTTTATGGTTTGGTACATTAATAGTCCATCACAGTCTCTCTAGGCTGATGTTCACAGGGTGTGTTCCTTTTTTGGAGGCTCTGGAGATGCCACTCCCTCACCTTCCTCGCCTGTAGGGCATTCTCACATCCTCCATCCAGGGTCCTCTTCCTCTCCAAAGCCACATCAGGAATTTCAGTTTTCCAAATGATACACACTCGCCACGTTCTTACTTCCTTTTTCTGCTGCCACATCTTGCACTGAGAGCCTCCTCTGACTTTTTCTTGGACTTTTAATTAAGATTCCTTGTGTTTATATTGGTCTCACTTAGACAATCTATGATAATCTTTTCATGATCCCAAATGTAACACATTGGCAGAATGCTTTAATTTTTCAAAGAAACTTTTTAATTGAAATAGAATAACACCATTCTCTCTTCCTTTCCTCTCTCCAGCCCCTCCCAGCTACCCTTTCTAGGACATCTCCCATGCTCTTCACTCTCAAGTTGATAGCCCACCTCTTTTTCTTTTATTATTATTGCATATGTATACATATGTGTGTGCTTGTGCACTGTGTATAAGTACAGGTTGCTGAGTTCTGTTTTCATTGTTTGTGTCTACCATTCTGCACTGAACTAACAATAAGAAGGCTCATCCTTGGGAGGGGTTAGTTCTCTATAATCCCAGCAGTCGAGTTGCCAGTAGTGCTTTATCTATGGGTGGAACCCTGCAGAAATTTCCCCTCCTATGCTACCATATCTATTGATATTGCCATTATTCCAGTCTTATTTATGCAGCCATTTCTAGGAAAGACGGTTTCACAGCAGATTTCTTTGTATTCTTGTTCTTACATTTTTCCTCTCCATCTTCCAAGATGTTCTCTGTAGATGAATTCACTGGGGTTGGCCTCCCCACATCTCTGCATAATTACTAGTTTTTTTATTTTTTATTTTTTATAACGGTTTCCATTTACTGTAAAGAAAGGCTTCTTTGGTAAAGGGTGGTAGCCATACTTACCTGTGGCATAGAGGTAAAATTTAGAATATAGTAAGGAATTATGCTGGTCTAGCAAAGCGGCAGTAGTAGATACTTTTCTAGATCCATGGTCTCACTAGCCAAGGAAAGCTGGCTGCGTTTCCAGTACCAGGCATGATTTCTCTCCTGTTGATGGGCCTTAAGTCCTTGTAGACAACTAGTAGTTGCCACCAACATGTGAATGCCATTTATGTCTGTCTTGCCATGCTGGTAACGTCGTGGTTCATAGGTATTGGTAGTTGTGTAGGACTGTTTAATTGCTTCCTTCCCTTGGCAGCTTGCACAATTTTTTTCTAGAACCATGGAAGCTGGATTGCAGGAAAGGAGCCTTTAGATCTGACCCAGCTCGAATCATCCAAGTCCTATGTCCTAAGTGTTTAGTGTCTTCAGAAACAGGGACTGACCCTCAAACGCTAAGGGGCAATCAAGGACTCTGTCAGCAATCTCAGTTGTTTTGGGAGTCACTTGGACTAGTGTGTCCAGCCATTCCAAAGGAAGAGTCTCCTGCCTGGCAGTGGTGCTCTTGTTAGTTGATGGTTCTTGTGGGAGCCTTGTCAGTTTAAGAGATTTAACTTCCTCTAATATCTAATATACTTATATGTATTGAGTACGATTTTAGGCAACTATAAAATAAAGTGATTCCTTAAGGCATTATCAAACAACCTTGATGTTATTTGTATAGACCTCCCTCCCCACCCCCCAGTTGGAGCCCCTCCCGTTATTCCGTTTCTCACTTCATATCACCTGTATCTTGCTGCTCTCTCCTAAAGCCTCCTCTACTTATGGCTCCTTTATACTTTCCTGGTCTCTGCGGTTATTCCATGCTGCATACATCTGAGGAATTGAAGAGAGGAACTAAAGATGAAAGTATGTGGCATTTGTCTTTCTAGGTCTGGGTTACCTCACTGCGTATCATCTTTCCTAGGCTTATCCATTTACCTGAAGCTTCAGTTTCATCACTGAATAGTATTCCTTAGTGTATATGTACCAGATTTTCATTATCTATTATCTGTTGAAAGGCATTTACATTGTTTCCATTTCCTGCCTATTTTGAACACTTCTGCTATGAACATTGCAGGGTCCCTTGTTATTATGTGAAGTAAAGTTTATATAACTCCAGGGATTACAATATAGGTATTTTATTGGTGAAATTATTAAGGCCACTCCACATAGTTAAAAGGAAGATTTATTTAGTGGGTAACTTACAAATTAAGAGATAGGTAGGTTGCAGGGTCTGGGGAAGGTGTATTGCAGTCCAGAGGTGCTCTCTGGAGCTCTGCTAGGTCCACCTCCACCGTTCAGGGTCCCGGAAGAGAGAGAGCACTCGCCCATCCAGATCTCGGGTCTCCAGGCTACTCCCTGGCCCACCTAGTAGGCGTGACAGTTGCCAGAGTCTCAATGGGGGTTGGAACTTCCAGATCCAAGCTGGAATGGCTACCCACTACATATTTAGTGGGGGACTTACTTAGCTTCTTCTTCCTGTTGCTCTGATAAAATTACCCTGATAAGAGCAATCTGAGGGATAAAGGGTTGATTTTGGTTCATAGTTCTAGGTTACAGTCACAGAAGCAGGAGTTTGAGAGAGCTGGTCACCTGTCAAGAGTCAAGATGTAGAGAGCAATGAATGCTATGCTCAGCTTTCTCTCTCTTAGTCCACAAAATAGTGCCAAGCACATTTAGGATGAGTCATTCTACCTTAATGAACCTAATTAAGAAACTCCCTCACAGGCATGTTCACTAGTCAACCTAATCTAGACTACCCCTCATTTGAGATTTTCCAGATGATTCTATCACATGTATCATTGACCATCATAAGGATTTCACAGAGTTATCTGAAAACAATTTCCTAACTCAAAGGGGGTTAGGTGTTCTAGTGAGTGTCTGTAGGTACTGTCTTCATCTCCTAGTGACTTGTTTCCCAGGTGGATAAAATATGATGTTACTTAAAAGGCAATGTGTTGCTTCTGCATTCCCAGTCTGGGAATGGTTCTGGTCGTCTTCACTATCATTAGGTCTGCATGTGTTATCTTCAGTTTTCCAACAGTCATATTAAAATGAACTGAAAGGAAGCAAATGTGATTAAAATTAAAACTCTGTTTTATATAACTCAATTGTGTCAAAAACATCATTTCAAATATTTAATCACTATACAAGATATTAAGGATATGTTCTACAGAGATTTTATTTGGGCCAAATCTTTGTATTTTTATACATAGCATCTCTCCATCAGGACTGGCCACAACTCAAAGGCTTGGTAACCACATGTGGCTGGTGGCTACTGCATTGGACAGCACAGCTCTAACTTACTCCCTGTCATAGAGCCATATTCTGTGGTTTGTGTAACAATGTATTAATTGGAATAAAGTGGAGCCAGCAACAGTACTCACTCCCAGAAGGGAAGACCGCCAGCCTCAGCATGTATACATACCCATGACTAAAGCTTCATTAGATTTTGCATAAAAAACAGAAACAAACTCAAACATCTCCTGAACAAATCTATTTCAGTTTCTAGTTTGGCATTCTGAACGGCTTGAATTAGACACCATCAGTTTCCTACAATGAGGGCGCATCTACCACAGTAAACATTTACAGGAACCTGTTTCAGGGCTCCTGTGAGTAGGAGGCAATTAACTGGTGAGGAAAAAAAAACATATTTTCAAACATTTCCAAAAGTTTGCTTCTGCCTTCATATATAGTTCCTTTTGGATATTGTCCCTAAACTGTAATTTAAAAACTGACTCTGCTAACCTCACTTCCCTAATCACTTTGAAGCCATTCAAAAGTCTAAACATAAAGCATTTCTTTTCAGCCTTGTGGCATGAAAATAGGCACACATCCCTCCTACAGGAAGACCCCAACCTCTGAGCTCTGGAGAGGGATTTCCTCAACAAAGGAGGCTGGATCATTTCCAGAGATGTCAGCTTCGTCAAGATTGCAGTAGGATTTGCTCTATTTCTTTCCTTTCCTTCTCTTTTTTTTGTATTAAGAATTTTTTTATTCATTTTGCATACCAATCACAGATTCCCCTCTCTTCCCTCCTCCAGCCCCCACCCCCACCAACCTTCCCCTCAACCCACCCTTCATTCCCTCCTCCAAAAAGAAAGGCCTCCCATGGGAAGTCTGCAGAGCCTGGTCCATTCAGCTGAGGCAGGTCCAAGCCCCTCCCCCTGCATCAAGGCTGTGCAAGGTGTTCCACCATAGGTAGTGGGCTCCCAAAAGGCAGCTCATACATGTGCATTTTTCTTTTTTTCTTCTGGTGCTCTTTCCACAAGCCACCTCAACCTTCTTAACACATGCACACATTTCCTCATTCAAAGCTGTCTGAATTAGGCTTACAAATAGAACACTGTGAACAGGCAGGGTATTAAATGATAATCAGAAACAAAGTGCTTGTTTCTCCTATCAGTAGATGGACTGAAGAGGGAGAAAACCACACAGAGCCACATTATCTCCTATTGTTTCCTCACTGTATGTATATCCAGGAGCCAGACAAAGAACCAGGCACAGAGGTTGCTAAATGGTGTCAAATGAATGAAAGCTGTGGAATCTTTCCTGCTCAGACTTGCAGGGGGGTCAGGAGGAGGGAACTATTGCTAGGGATTGCTCCCTCAATAGAACATATTTATAGCAAGTTTACATGGAATACCACCCCCACCACCACACACACACACCACATTTCAAATAGAGTTCATTATAAAGGAGAAGAGAAAGAAAAATGCCCTAAGATTTTAGGTTGCAGGATTTTATACGGCCCCAAATCAAGGAAAGTCTGTGGTAAATGGTTCTTCCTAGGGGATAAAGACCATTGTGTGTTTCCCAGAGTGAGCCCCATTGTCTGGTTGCATGTTGAAAGCAGAGAAGGCTCTAGGAGTGGAGGCAGTGTAAAGGATAAACAGAGACTGGGCCTGCCCCTGCTAAGTAGTTAAGAGAGTGGGTCAATTCCAATTGTCAGCAGCTTCTTCTGCTTCTCTAGTTGGCTTGCAAAATTCAATTTGCCCAAACATCCTTTGACACATTGTACTTACAGAATGCAAAAGAATCCTATTTGTGTGAGACACCAGAAAAGAAAAAAAAAAAAAAAGATGGTAACAACATCTTCAGTCTACCATCATGAAGCCAAGGTAGACTGTTTTTATGGTCTGAGCACTCTTTCTCTTACAAAGATGTAGGTTATAATAGTTGCAATGCTAATGGTTCCTCTGGAAGAGTGTATGCTCATCTTTCCCATCTTGGGAGAGGAGCATTGCTGTAAGAGCTTAGCCCTGATAGGATGTGTGCTGAAGGACTGTGAATGCAGAAACTCAACCCTACTCCCAACTGCACCTACTGTATAGTCTCACAGTGTCTTACTTCTTAGAGGTTGCTACTTGGAAAGAGACGTATAAGAATGCCTATGCATGTGTGTGCATGTTTGTTTGTTTATTTTGGCTTATTTCATCCTAAGCACAGACAGAAGAGAATGTCTGATTACTTTCATTTATGATATGCATTGAAAAAATACACCACTGTCTAAATTCTGAATCGATGTGTGTCTGCCCTTGATTCCTTTCTTTCTTTCCTTTCTCATATGTCTCATTTGAACAGAAAAGTTTGCACAGCCAGTTTCAAATGCATCACCATTAAGTCCTAACCCCTCAATTTGATAAAAAAGTAACTCAGATACATATACATATCTATTTTTATTATATATTCAAATTTTTACCCTGTCATTTATATATACATGTATATATATACACACAAATAAACAATGCATATATATACATATACAAATAAATGAATGGGAATGCAGCTGTTTTAAAACGATTGTCTATCCTGTTAAAGCCAGGTGATAAGCAATTTTTTTTTTTCGAGACAGGGTTTCTCTGTGTAGTTTTGGTACCTGTTCTGGATCTCGCTCTGTAGACCAGGATGGCTTCAAACTCACAGAGATCCACCTGGCTCTGCCTTCCAAGTGCTGGGATTAAAGGTGTGCACCACCACCGCCTGGTGGTGATAGGCAATTTAGCATAAGCCAGGCTTAGGAGTTGAGAGTGACTGATAAACAGTAGCTTTTGCAAGATGATCCTAAGGAGAACCATAAACTTTTTGGACATTCTGAAGTATAGGCTAACTTCTGAACCTTAGTTTTCTATGTAACCATAGAACTTAATAGGTTACAAATAGATTTTAATTAAAAACCAAAAGAAAAGAATAGTCAGAAATTTGACGTCGGGCAGGAGGAGGTTAGTAAAGTTTCCTTGGAATTAATGAAGGTGAATAGAGACACAAGACATAACAGAAGAATAGAACCAAAGAGTCAAGATTTCCTGCCCTTGGTTGGTTAATACATGTTCTGTGGGGGAAGACGCATCTTTATAGGTAATAATGTGCTCAGAACCAAATGGGGGGGGGGTTTACTAGCAAGCTTTCCCTTGGAGGAAAGCAGACACATGATTTGCCCAAATTTTATTCATTATAATCACAAATGGGCTGAAATCACATCTACTACTTGGAAATCTCCAAATTTTTGGTGGAAAATTAAATGTTTGTATTAGTGATATGAGGCTGGTATCTTAAATATTTTCTTAAAATGAGAAAAGTCTACAGCACTGAGATGATATTAGCTTATTTGTTGTCACAGTTGACTGTACTGTTTATACCACAACCTTTGCCAGATCACCTTTCAGAGTGCAGTTCAGAACTCTAGAACAGCTTTCTCTTGCCACGTGCTAAGTGACTATAAACGAGGAAATGCATCAGTATGGGGGACAGGGATAGGGAAATACTGGCCACCTTTCTGTGTCATTTGTAGCAAGTCTTGTTGTCATGGAGACTGGCACCAGGAGATTCTCAGCAAATGATCCTGTATTCATATTCTTTTAGTGACTGCACTTTTTTTTTAAAATCAAGTTCAGCAGCAAACATTGAATCATTCATAATTTTGACCATATAGCATGCTATCATTCATCCATAGGTTCTTTTATTTACTTTCCATTTATCAACCAGCTTTTGCAGTCTTTCTTTAATATAGGCATGTTCTCCATGCTAATCGATTCATGCATACGTTAAGCATCTTAATCTATTTCCTTTATATATTCAAAATTTTACTGTGTCATTTATATACACCTAAATATATACACATATTCATGCAAATAAACATTGTACACACACACAAATAAATTAATGGGAATGCACTATTTTAAAACTGACAAAAATTTCTTTTACTTAAATAGTTCACTCTAATTCCATTCAATGTGATTCTGAGTTGCATCATAGTTCACTTAATAACCACCACTGCAGTAGAAATCATACTGCATGACCATGGAGGCTGGATCATAAAGAGACACACAGTTCTGGTTGGTTTGCTTGGATTCATTGCTCTATGGACACCTCCCTGAACATAGGCATTTTCAGAAGTTAGTTAACTTAGAATCATGGAAAAACAGCTAAAATTAGCAGATAAAAACTTGTCAAGGCATGAGTTCTTATCCTCTGACCATATCTACAAAATACTGCGAAAGGAAAAATGATAACTTTACCAAAGAGGATGCTGGCACATAAGGGCTTGACCATGCAATCAAAGTTAGTATTAACAGCAAGGCATCAACACTGTACATCTGGGCATATCACTTCTGCAGGATTCTTTTCCCAAAGTGCATAACCTGAATAACTGAATACAATTGTGATGCAACTGTAAGTTGTTAAAGCATATCCTATAATATTGGTACTATTATAATTTTAAAATACAAAAAAAAGATTAAAAAAAGAAAACAAAAAAGACAGAAGTTCCTTGGGGTTAAAACACTAGTAAATGATGAGCAAAAAGCAAGAGCACTTAAAAGGGTGGTGTTTTTTCTTTTCTCTTCTACATAATTGGGGAAATTAATGAAATTGGAATGCATACTACAGATTAGATATAATCTTGCATTTGAATTTGTTTATTGAACCTTGGCTTTGCAAGAGAATGTGCTTATCTGTCAACATCTTGTTCTTAAATGCTCAGGAAAGTAATGTGTATGAATAATATATACAAAGCAGAAGGGGTTGTTGGTGAATTACTAGGGGCCTCACACAAAATGCATACGGAAGTTCTCTGTTTTATCTGCACCTCCTTTGTTGGTAGGGCATTTCAAAATGAAGAAAAAAGCAGAAAACCTCAGTGGTAAATAAAGACGCCATTAAAGTCCATTGATCAACTTGAATAGGTATTAGTAGCAAAAGTAATCATATTGAAGGGAAACATGGTAAGACTGTACAGTATCAGAAAATATTGCATCATTTTCATAACATCAATGATTTTACATTCATTGATAAATTTTTCATAAACTATACATAAGGCAATATAATGTAAGAAGTTAGTATGGAGGAAAGGGAAGGGGGAAGTGTGTAATAATTTAATCACAAAAATAGCATATCTATGAAGCGGACCATTTGACAAATTGAAACACCAAGGCAATTTACAATACATATGTTTGGAATAACATAATTAGTATGCTCTATTTAATAGCTACAGCATTGAGAACCCAGCATCCAGCATACACACAATTCACATTGCTTTTAGCAATCATGAAAACCGCTATAAAAAATTGGTAACATTCTAAGCAACAAAAAAAGCTTCAAAAATTCTAAAGAATATTTTGGCAACCACATATTAAAATCTACATGGAATCAGATGCAGAGATCCATGACTGGGTCCAGGCAGAGCTCCAAGAGTCCAATTGATGAGAGAGAGGAGGGATTCTACAAGCAAGAGATATCGAGACCATGGTTGGAAAAAGTGCACAGACAACCAGCCAAACGAGTGGAAACACATGAACTGTGGACCAATAGCTGAGGAGTCCCCATGGTACTGGACTAGGCCCGAGTTGTTTAGCTAGAACTGTTTAGGGGGCCCTAGGCAGTGGGATCAGGACCTGTCCCTAGTGCATGAGCCAGATTTTCGGAGCCTAGTGCCTATGGTGAGATACTTTGCACAGCCTTGGTGCAGGGAGGAGGGGCTTGGACCTGCCTCCACTGAATGTACCAGGCTCTGCTGACTCCCCATGGGAGACCTTGCCTTGGAGGAGGTGGGAATGGGGGAATAAATTGGTGGGGGGAAGGCTAGGGGTGGGAGGAAGGAGGACAGGGGAATCTTTGTTTGATATGTAAAATGAATAGAAAATCTCTTAAAAAAAGGAATGATTAAAACAATAAAATGTACAATATAGTGTCAGAAATACATTTAAAAAATAACTTCCTTCTCCCCTCAATGCAATCCTAAATACAATTCTAAATACTTAATGTGTTAAAGAATACCTTAATGGAATTTATGAAATATTTAACATTGACTGGAAATAAGAACACATCTCAAATAGAAACACAGCTAAAAGGGCATCTGATGGAAAACTATAGATTTGAAAACATTTTTTGAAACAAGGAATACTGAAAATTAATACTGAAAATAAGCTACACCTCAGGAAGACTGAAAATAACAGTAAAATTCTCTCAGAAAGCAAGAGAAGCAAAAAAGTATGAGACAAACATAAAAGTCTGAGGAGGAATAAAGTCAAATTTAGTTGTGAAAATGGGTCTCAGCCATCTTTAGCTACACTGATGTATGATAATTTGTTCTCCAACAAACGTGAGTTCTTTTCAATAATAAATGTTTCTACATTCTGGACTAGATATTGGCTTTATGGCAAGGATATTAAAATCTGTCCCTCAAGATATCTTTAGGTTGAATTTTGAAGTTGGGTGCCATATCTAGACCAGAAGTTTCTGAAGGCTCACTTCTTACCCTCTGCTAGCATAATTCTATTGGTCATTGGTAATATTTTTATGTATGTTTTGACTTTGGACTGTAGTATAATGATAATTCCTTATCTTATTTTTGTTTGGACAACTTAATATTCTTTCCCCCATAAATGACTGCTATACCTCCATGATCAACCCTAATGTGAACTCAAGCTATGAGGCTGAGTCATTGTCCCTGTGTGTTTTATTATCTGAGTCTGATACTATCCTTGGTATTTGGATTCCAATTCTGTTTTTTATATAGTACATACTTGGGTTTGATATTATAATTCAAATTAAGTAGCACTTACCATTTTTTTTTTCAGTTGAGAGCATCACTTTTAATAAAAAGCATTTGGCTTCCAAAAGCAAAGTTTTACTTCAGGATTGGACTTCACTCTAATTTCAGTGGCCCAGGGAATACATCAAACCAGATATTATATTCAAGGCAGCTATAACATTTTATAGACAGCTGCTCTAGTACACAAGGAATGAATACATAAACAGATTCTCTATATATTTATTTACCAGAGTTATGTTTTCACCACTGTTCAGACATGTATTATCTAGCACATGTATTATCTAGCACCATTGCCTAATATACTCCAAGACTATTGTTTCCCTGTGTGTTTTTGATACAATCTGGACAAATAAAAAATCAGAAGCAAACACAGTTCTGTCATTCTATTTTTGTTAGAAGCAAGGCAGTTATTATTTGACTTGGGAAAAATAAAGGCAGCATTTCAAATTTGGAAAATGTCCCAGACTGAAAAATAATATTTGACAATGTGAAGAGCAGGGCCAGTGTGGCAGCATGTGTGTATAGGAAGAATCAACCAACTTGTTTGCAATTAGATTTTTCCCTTTTTATGTAGTCAAATGAATCTCAGTCATGTGTGGAGGTAATTGTAAGGATGCTGGGAACCAATAGCAAAGAACTACCCTTTGAAAGACTAAGGGATGAACTTAAGGGCATCAGTGCAGATTCATAAATAAAGCTCAAGCTTTGGACTGAGACACATCTGGATCTAAATGCATCACTGATTTTTTTAAGGTATAGCTTTGCTTTTCAAGTCTCTAAAATGGGAGCAGCAATGGTAGTGCCTGTTTGATGAGTAGCTTGTCAGGTGAGACAAACGTAGTTGTGTATCTGATCCATAGCGACACTGTTCTCATTTTCAAAGGCACAACTGGCACAGAAAAATAAAAATAGAATCAATCCAGGCATAATATTACATACTACCCTCCAAAGACAGGAGGATGGCCCAAGTTTGACGCTAGCCAATGCTATGTAGTGAGATTCTGTCTCAAAACAACAACAACAAAAAACAATGGAATAAAACTCTGCAAGATCCAAAACAAAATAAAACATGTAGAACTGTGCACAGTTCCCATGAGGCATCCAGAATAGATGCCACAATAGAAATACAATGGAGGAGCACCAGGGATAGAGGCATCTTCTTCTATTAAATATTGTTGTTGCTGAAGGAACCAACTGAAGGAAATGAGACTCAAGTCAGCATAACAAAGTTTGAAGACTACTATGGCCTGACAGACATTGTTGTGACGAACACTATTATCTCTGAACTAAGCCAATCCTCACCCTTCTTAAGAT
This sequence comes from Peromyscus leucopus, assembly GCF_004664715.2. Taxonomy (NCBI): domain Eukaryota; kingdom Metazoa; phylum Chordata; class Mammalia; order Rodentia; family Cricetidae; genus Peromyscus; species Peromyscus leucopus. The sequence goes on from NC_051063.1 coordinate 42,343,629, forward strand.
CCAGCTTGGCTGACTGCATGTCCTACAAAACCAAAGTTGTGTGGAAACAGCTTCTGTCACACTTTCTTAATTATCATGTTATTCTGGATTCTGTGGCCTTTTTCTTCTTTTTGTCTACCAAGTTTGTTTTTCCTTTCTTCTCATGATTGTCAAATCTTCAACCATCCTCTCTGTTCCATTTAAAATCTACCCTTTGTTCCATATTATAGCAATAATATTTAATATAAACGTTTTTTTAAAATTGGTTCAGCACTGTCTGGCACTTTGTTCATGACCCCTACATGATTCCTTTGGATTATAGCTATTGCGGTGATCTTGTTGTTTCTAACTTGGAAGCAAGTCATTGAGTAAAGATGGTCTAATTTATTGTTGTTTCTCTAAGAATACTACTTGCAACATGGCAGACACTGAATTCAGAGTTACTGGTAGGAAAGTTACACCACAGATGTATTTCTCTGTGAAGTACAAATGTGACTAACCATGCTAGTTTTTTATATAATGGTAAAAGCCACATTGCATTTTTATTTAGTATCTACTATGTGTCAAGCACTGGGTTGGATTCTATGATCAAGACAGGCATCATTATTACTGTCTTGTGACTTACTATCTGGTGAGGAAATGAATTAAGCAATGAATTAGAACAAAAGTGGGTGTTAGGAAAGAGGTAGGAAGAAATAGCTCATTCTCAGAATGGAGAAAGCTATGACTAATGTGTAATACTTTAAGTAAATTCCCAGTTTTGGAAGTCCTATGTATGTTACCTATGTAACTGTAAGGCTCCAACATATGACATGGACCACAGGAGCTGCTCTATGCTCTGGAGGAGAGTGGCTGCCTATAAATTCACATTTAGTAATAAAGGAGGCAGACTGGGAAGTCAGAATCATTAGCTGGCTGAAGCAATGCACTAATGCAGAATAAAACATGCTACAGCCTGCCATTTATTGCCCCCTTGGCTGGCATAAAGCTATTGTTGAGTTATTGGCTGTAGCAAGGATGATAAAGCAACATGGTCACATAATGTATATTATGTACAAATGCAGGTATGTGTACCCTAGAGCTGTAGATCGGTGCCTCCGTTTCACCTCACTCCTTTCATTTAGTTTGGTATTAGGAATAGGATGAAAAGCATGGTAAATCATTTAAATCTTTTCAGTTCTCTCAGAGTGGTGCCATCTCTTTGGCTTAAAATCACTCTGATTACTCCCACTACATCCTAGGAGAAAAAAAAAATACTTAGCCAAATGTTCCCCATTCTCTTGAGATTCATCTTTGTAAAAGTAGGTGTCATAAAAATTGACTTTGAATAACACAATGATATCTCAGGATTTTAATATTTAATCTTAATAGTTCTTACAAACAAGGGAAGAATGTTGGACTGTGAACAATAATAGCCATTTGAATTTTCTTTCATTTTACCTGAATTTATATCATCAGCAGCCTGGAAAGATTTGGAACATTCTCTGAGAAAGTAAGAGAGTTTTTTTTTCCACAGCTAAAATGCAAACCCAACTTATAGCAACTTTGGTCTTGGCAGGGGTGGAGGGTTACTGGAATATCAGAAGAATACCACTGAACATCCCTCAGAGTTAGCCTAAAACCACTGAACCATTCAAAGATTTGATCTGCTTTATATATTTGTGGTATACATAGTATAAAGCCATAGCAAAACACCCAGCTTCCAAAACAAGAAGGGTTTGTTTGGGCTCTCTGATTGTACATTATAGAGTCTCTCTCAATACCTCAGTTACCAAACTTTAACATGTAAACAGCACACCTACCCAATAGGTTTATGAAGATTTTAAAGATGTTAATTAAAAGAGTGTCTAACATCTAGCATGACACACACTAAGTGTAATAGTGGCTAGCTGCTAGTCTTATCCTTACCATCATCTCTGCCTCCACCTAAAAGAGTACATGGAGAATGTGCCCACCCATCAACAGAGAGAACACAATTTCAGTTGTCAAAGCTGGATCACTACAGGATAAAATGTTCAGCTATCAGGAGTCTTTTGGTTTGCAAGAAACACATACTCAGTTAAATCTATTTAAAGCAAAAACCAGGATGCTTCTGGAAGGAGAAAGAGGAGCTTAGAAAAAATACTATAGTGATCATCTACATCATGTCATCAAACAGAGCAGCTGTAAACCACCAGGTCCACCTTGGCCTGTCTCTCATCTCTGCTTGATGGTTTCATTTTCTCCTCTTATTGGGTGACCTTTTCTTTGCAGCACATATCATGGCTACTGGCATTTTCCAGGGCTTTAGTCTAATAACTTAGAACTAAATGAGAAAATAGCATTTATCTCTCAGCTTCTACTCAAAAATCTTCTGTGTAGGACTTGGCCTGAGCCAGACATATTCTTGGGCAAATCGCTGTGAACATGGATACTACGATTGCTCTATCTTGGCCATTTATCCATTTGTGTTGCCTGAAACAGGCATGTCACATGGCACAGGGTAGAGGAAGGCTTAGAACTGGGATTTCTGCAGCTCATGTGTGACCATTTGGGAAAGCAGAGAGGCATTTTTTGAAACACTACAGACAAAAGAACACAATATAAAGACATCCAGCCGCTGTTCAAAGTTAGCTGGGCATAGCCCTCACAAGGAGATAGTCTTGGAGTACTGGAAAGCTTGTCTTTACTTATTTATTGGTAAAATGTGATTAGACAACAGGACTCAAATACCACTTTATTAAATGGCCACCAGCACTTGGGAGAAAGTCATCCTAGTTAGAATCTCTGTTTGAAGAAGGGGGTAGAATAAAAGACCACAAGGAGAGGTGTGGAGATTAAACTTAATCCAATTTTCTCTCGAAGACAAATTGAACATAGAAGTTTATGTGAACGTTAGAGGTACTGTAGCAGTACCAAGAATGGCTAAGTAGAATTGAGAAAAACTTCAAGTGCACATAAGACGGAACTAGGGTGAGGCAAACAGGGACAACAACATTTATATTCCTACCTCTAAATTCTCTTTCTGTTTATGCTCTGGGTCCCACTGCATTCCATCCAGCTTGTGAGCAGCTAGGGCTTATTTATGCACATGATTGTCACACTGGGGAACGGGGGGACAGTGCTGAAATAGTACAAGAGGGCTTGCAAGGTCGGGGAAGCACATAATAAACAAAGATCTCTTCCTAGGGTCAGCAATTTATAATATGACTTATGGACTGGGCAGATGGATGTTGGTAAGGTGTCTGCTGTGTAAGAATACAGGACTGAGTTTAAATCCATAACTTCCACATGAAAGTCTGGAGTGGTGACATATATCTGTAACCCCAGTGATAGAATGTGCAGAGATAGACAGATCCTTGGAGCTAGCTGGCCAGCCAGCCTATCCAGCTGGTGAGCTCTAGGCACAGTGAGAGACCCTACCTCAAAATATAAGATGGAGAGCCACCCATAAAACACCTGATATTAGATTAATCTCTGGCTTTTGCTTACACACACACACAATGCAAACACATAAAAGAATGACATAATTAAGACATATCTAAATATGATGGAATAGAATGAGAGTATGTCAATATTTGAGAGAAGTCAGGAGATTTAAAATTCATTATAACTTTGCTGTCAGAGCCACAGTTCTGTGCCCTTTGTTTGCTTGGGTGGGCTTCGTTATTGTAATTGATTAAAGGTACTTTAAAGGGAAAATCTGAGAAGTGCCAGGGAGTATTTTTGCCTGGGCCCAATTCCATAGTCTATAGGTTGCAGCCTCACAGTCTTGAGATATTTAGTTAGCTTGTAAAGCCTGGGAAGAACCTGGTCCTCAGGACTTTTAAAACCATCTCCCACAGATTCTGATGTGTTTCCTGTCACTAATTTTCTAAGAATTCTAGAAAAAATTGTAACTTCTTTATGTCCCAAGGGTTATTTAATACATGTATTCTATGTGTACTATTTCAATCCTTTATATAGTCTTCCCACTTTTTATTTTTCAATTCTGGAGAGCTAGAGATGGGAGGATCCCTGGGACATATGGCCAGGCAGTCTAGTCTGATGATCTCTGTCTCAAAAATGTGAGAGATTCCATCTCAAAAAATGTGAGAGATTCTGTCTAAAAAAATATGCTGGAGAGTGATTGTGAAAGGCATCTGATGCCACCACACACAGGCACACACGTGCCCATGTGCACACAGGCACTCACACAAACACATATACTCACAAAATTCCACACTCAAACAAAACCACCCAAATTTATGAATTATTTGTTTGGTGTATGTTTTTTATTTAACACTGAAATGCCTTTTAACCTGTCTGAATTAATTCCTTATAGAAGATTCACTATTTATACATAAAAACCTGGTTAATTTATTCCTAGTTGGTCTTATTATCTTATATTTGTATATTGTATAAGTGCATACTCTATACATACTCAATAAAGTTTTTGCCATATAGGTTACTTTTCCTTGTTATTCTATGATATATACTTAAAGCATACATTTTTTTTCTTATGGTGATTATGGTTAAATTAATACCTTGAGTTATCTATATGATATTTAGATATTATCTCTTGGTTTCAAAACATGATCTATACTAAGGTGGGTTATTAATTATTTTTTCTTCTCTTCCTTTTTTTTGCTCATTAGTTTCTTATTGGACTTTTATATTTGTGATCTGCAATAAACATCCCTTGCTCTATTTCTTACTTTCAAGAGGCTTCATTTTATTAGTGGCCCAGAAACTAGGACATTACTCTTATCTTGTATTTATTTTCTATTCTTTATTGATAGTCTGTTTAATGACTTCTATGTTATAACAACACATGATATTTATTCATAGTTCTATCAAGCTTTTGTCTGTTTTACATTTAGTTCTCTGTTTACCTATACTTAGTATCAGCTTATGTACTGATGGTGAAATTTCCACTGCAGTCTTGAAGTCTCCTGAAATTTGGTTTGTGATAGATTATTTCATGTTTATAAATGACTGATTATAGACTTTATACACACCTATCTATCTATCTATCTATCTATCTATCTATCTATCTATAAATATATATTAAATATATATTTTAGATATTGTCTCTCTGTTTCCTTACATTGCACACATATAAAATACACAAATACACACACACACATATATATGTACATATGTATGTATATATATTTGAGATAGGCTCTTGCTACATAGATCAGCTTGGTTTCAAACTCAGAGATCCAGTTGCCTCTGTATCTTGAGTGCTGGGATTAAATGCTTGTTTTATGAGACCCAGGAAAACACCTAAATATTTTTCAATAGCTTGAGAGGTTCACCCAGTGGATCATTCATTTTATTCTATGGCCATGAACATTTGCCCTCACATAAACTTGGAAGATCAGAGGAAGCTCCTTATTCTTGCTGACTAGTCTGAGATCCTCCAGTCAGGGCCTCTCCTCAGAAAAGTATTCTATGCTTTAGGGAGGAAGTAAGTTTGGATTTTTTTCTATTTCTGCATGCACCCATCTTACTGGTTATGTTGGTTGTTTCTTTTCATTTTCTGCTTCTTTTGCCACAAAAATGCTGCTTTTTATGCTCTTTATCCTGGCCTTTGTACAGTAGGTGCCCTGTAGTTATATTCCAGGCTCCTACAGTTCCTTATAAGTTGATGATATTGATGCTATCCATAGTTTGTTTTGTTTTATTGGTCATCAATTTTTTTTTAAGTTTGGGCTTTGGTGATATAAAAAAAACTGAACTAAATACATGACAACATTACCAGTCACTGTAATCTAGATTTAGGATAATGCAGTCAGTATTGTTACTAAAAGCATCAGAAATTGGACCTGTTACATCCTCTTGGGGTATGAGTATCACATGGAACCCCCCTCTTACCCAAGGATCTATAGGCAGTTAATGGTTACTAGGAGAGGAAAAAAGTTATCAGTGGTGTATGTAGTGAGTAGCTGTTCCAGCTTTGACCTGGAAGTACTACCCTCAGTGAGGCTTCTGGTAACTGTCATGCTTACCTATGACCTGCACCTGAGGCAGGCCCTAGACAGGAGCCCTTAAGAGATCTGGATGTGCTGGTGCTCTTGGTTCTTGGTGATCCTGGATGCTGGATGGTAGATCGAGCAGAGTTCTCCAGAGACCACTACTGGATACTGGACTGCACCTCACCTCTCCCGGATCCTGTAACCTATCCCGTTACTTGTTGTAAGTTGCCCCAAAATAAACCTCCTTTTTTTTTTTTAACGTAGTGTTGCCTTAATAATCCCCCAATAGGTGTAGCCTCTAGTAAAGTACCTATGTGTGGGGAACTATGGAGTTGTCTTGGCCTCCATGCCTTGAGAGGCATGTGTCACAGGTTTTTCAGGTTAGAGTCCATGGTTCCTGGGGGCACAATGTGCCTTCTAGTTCCTGAGAGACCTCAGGCAGTGAAGTGTTCAGTTCTCTTTGTATTTCTCTGTATGTTCCCTTAGTAGTTAAGGAGGCATGAAGACTTGACAGGGGAGGTCTTAGACATTAATCTTGTGTACCCTGTATGACTTGCAAACTTCACTATATCCTGGCACCTACAGCTGTATGGATCCTGGCCATTGCCATTATATTCTGTTTCTGATGAAGGTATAAAAGTCTGATTGCTCCCACTAAAATTGTCAGAGCCTGAGTTGTGCTGTGGCCCCTCCAACTACCCTGATTTAATTCCTCACAGCCAAATCAGGTGACTTTGGTGGGAAAAGGAAGCATGGGCGCTTACATCTATGCTCCTGTAAATAACCCCTCATCCAGGCTCTTGTGAGCAGTCCCTAATAGGACTCACTAGGTCACAAAGAACTTGAAAGGAGAAGGAAGATTGGGGCAAGAAGGGGAATTAGTGGGCGAAGGAAGGGATCAAAAGAATGTAATGAGGTAAATATGAATAAACTACATTATGTGCAGGGATGAAAATACAATTAAGAAACTTGCTATATACAAAAGCACAGTTAAAAAGTATCACGCCAATACACTTCTGTGACTTATGTGAAAAAGTAAGTTTTTATTTCAAATCACATCAAATTATCCTTTCAGAGTAAAAATATATATTCCCCACAAAGGCACAAAAGCTTCAAATCTGCACCCCTCACATCTACTTATCTACCTACCTAATCTATCAAACTATCAATCATTTATGATCTATCTATCGTCAGTGTTTTGGGGACCATTTTTGGAGCTCATGTATACAAATGTGTAGCTACATTTAGCATCATGATTAGTAATCAGAATTTCCATATACTGGATCTATAATTATATTGTTCCTCATTTTCCATTCCACTACACTCAATAAAAAAGTTTCCATGTTGTACTCCTACAGTATCCTGTACTATTCATCTTTGACATTTATCACAAAATATAATTATAAGTAATTTGTGTGCAGAATTAGTTTCCTAGGGCTGCAGGAACAAATTACTCTGGGGCTTAAATTTATTTTCTCAGGATTCTGGAGTCCAGAAGATTGAAACAAGTGTGTGTTGGGGCCATACCTGTTCTGGAGTCTTTGTGAAAGGACCTGTTCTTTGCTGTATTTGGTTTCTGATGGCTCTATTGTTTATTCAGTGGCTTGTGACTCTCACTTGGCTCCACCTTCTGTGTGCATGTGACGTACAGACTTGTCTGAATGCTTGTTTGCCTGTATTTGGATGTATATGGGTGGCACATGCATACGGAGGCCAGAAGTTGACACCAAGAGTCTTCCTTGAATACTCTACCTTATTCATGGATGCATCCTTTTTGGTTGTCCTTAGACTGTTGGATAAGGGCTAGTCTAGGTAGTCAGCTTGGTCCAGGAATCTCCTGTCTCCAGCATCCTAGTACTGGAGCCAGTACTCCACTCTCTCACCAGGCTTTTATGTGAACTGTTTGTGATTATGTCCCAAACTCTGGTCCTCATGTTTTCATGGCAAGAACTTTACCTGCCAAGCCATCTCCTCTGCCTCACTCTACTCTATCTTGACCTCACCTTTTCCTTTCGTGTTCACTTAATCCCCAGCTGGCCTTCCTTATTACTATGCCAGTGACTGTTTTAGATTCAATCCAGATAATTCAGGATAAGTGCTTCCTCTCAAGAACCTTTGCCTGATACACTTCTTTTGCTACAAAACGTAGTATTTCACGATGTATGGGATTTAAGGAATGGACATATTTTGGAGGTGACCATTTGGCCTGCTGCACATGTTATTCCTTCCTACAAAATGCCTGACTTTATTAGTTTCTAAGATCTGTGAGGTCACAAGTCAGTTCTTTTTTATCTTAATGTATGTTTTCTTTCCAATCCAGTACCCACCTCATAGTGAAATTGGCTCTTTCTATCCATGGATGATACATCTGCAGATTTGACTAACTATGCATTAAAAATAGATGGGAAAATATATTGTGAGCTGAATATGTACATTTTAATGGTATAATAACTATTCATACAGCATAATCTAGATGGTTTAAAGTATGAGAAGAATAATAAATAATATTATAAATTATTGGTAACTGAATCTTCATGTTTAAGGTTGGTTTCAGATCTTGTAAGGAAATTATATGTGCTACTTGTAATTGAGTGGGGTAATATAAATTCTTTATTAACTTTTTATTTAAAAAATTTTATGCAATATATTTTTAATCACATTTTCCCTTCCAAATCAGACAAAATCACAGCACTGAGAAGAGGAAGTGGACATAAAGCCCCAACTCTAACCAAGAAGTTACTTGTAATTGATACCTGCTGAGAAAGGGAAAATAAATTTTTTTTCCAATGGTATGTCATTGGGTCTATGAACTGCACTCCAAGGCAGGCCCTGTGCCCAGGAGTAGCTCTACACTGCAAAATGGGCTCCATTTAGTGTGTGTGTGTGTGTGTGTTGGGGGGCTTTTTGTTTCATTTTGTTTTGTTTGTAAAAGACAAATTCTAAAAGCCAGACCAGCAATTATATAAAGAGATATGAAGAATGGGATGACTCTTCCTAAATTGCTTTAAATGTTTTCTAAAATTTCTACATTTTATCATAGTTGAGCATGGCCATATATTAACTTCCTGTGTGACTTACGGCAATTATCTGAGTTTCTGTTCTTATTATCCTTCTTTTATTCCCGCTCTATGAAGCTGTATTAAGACACGAGCTTCTTTACCTTGTGTTCACAATTTCCTAAAAAATTATTGTATTTCCTCCTCACTTCCAATGTAATTTGGAAAGAAGTTTCATACTTAATCTGAACAAACAAGGCAGCAGAAGCATTTTTTAAATTCAGTAAATTAAACAAAAAGAGCGGTAGATGCGTAGTTGTACTTAAGATGGAATAATTAATGTAATCATGTCCTGTTAACTGCCGACATAATGGATATTTGAAAATGAAAGAGACATTAATTAAAACTTTAAATTAGAAAATAAAGGGAATAAATTCGTTAGGGGTTTAAAATGCTTTTTCCTGGCTCTAGATTCTAGAAGGAGAAATTTAGTATGTGTATTTTACTTGCAAAGTGTCATTGATTGCTAATCAATTCCTAAGCCTCCTCCCACTCCACCTCCTGTGTTCTCTTTATGGTTACTCTAACTGCAAATTTCTCTTTGGTGTCATGGTAATATATGGAAATTATTGGGAGTGGGAATGATAGGTAGTAGCAGGGTACATTTTGCAAACCCACTTTGCTTCTAAGTAATATCACTTGAATAATAAGATTTTTAAAAGAATCTTTATGTTCAGTTTGGGGTGTTTTGTGCTCATTCCAATGGCAAGAATTACCAGCCTGCAACACAATGCCCCTGTGCTTTGCACACTGTTGGCAAGTATCAATGAATTACCAAATGAAATAAGCACATTTACAGCTTGTTCCAGTTTTGTCTCTATTGCTTTGATAAAAAATGAGGTCCTAGAGCTGAAAGGAGAAGTGGACATGTGCCCCCTTCCCTAACCCAGACGCTATCTCCAATGGATAACCACTTGCAAATGAAAATTTAGTTTTCTCCAAGGGTGTCTCACTGGGGAAACTACTCTTAAGGTTAGTCTGCATGCCCAGCAGTAGATGGCCAACAGAGATGAACTCTCCAACATCTTTAGAGGTTCCCTGACTCATAATGTTATGTCAAAACTTTAAAGTTTAGGAAAAAATATTAAATTATACATAAATATAAATATATAATTTCTCTCTCTCTCTACACACACACACACACACACACACACACACACACACACACACACACACATATACATACATGTGTACCCTACAGGTCCTTTGCGTATAGTATGGCTTCCAGCTAAGTATTTTTATAGGATTCCTGAGTCTGCGAATGAGTGAGTCTCAATGCCTATAGCTATTTTGTGTGCCTTCTTTGGGCTCTATTTCTTCTGTTTGTTTTGTCCTAATGCATGTTAGGTTTTGTTTTATATTATTATATTATATTTTATTGTTGTTATCATTTAGAAGCCTGTTTGTTTTCTAATGAGATACAGAAAGGGAATGAATCCCCATCGAAAGGGTGATGGGGAGGAACTGGGAGGAATAGAGGGAGGGGAAAATGAAATCAGAATATGTTAAATGAGAAAAAAAAACCTATTTTCAATAACAGAAAGAAAGAAAAGAAACAAAATACCCAAACCAAAACCAATGTCGAGGAAGAAAGGGTTTATTTCAGCTTAGAATTCCAGGCTACAGCCCCTCATCATGGAAAGTCAGGACAGGAACTTCATACAGCTAGTCATGTCATATCCACAATCAAGAGCAGAGAGAAATAAATGCACACATGCTCACTTGTTTGTGTTCAGCTCTATCTCGTTTCATTCCTATATGTTTTGGGACATCCTGCCTAAGGAATGATACCACCCACAGTGAGTTGTATCGTCCCTCATCAATTAATTTAATTAGGACAATCACCCACAGACATGCCCACAGGCCAACCCAATGTAGACAGTCTCTTATTGAGAATCTCTTCCCAAGTGGTTCTAGGTTAGGTCAAGCTGAAAATTAAAGCTAACCACAGCACAGCTTGAATGGTATGTCTGTTTCTTCTGCCTTTATTTAGCTTATGGAGATTAGGCATTAGGTATAAATTTCTGCTCCTTCTCTCTGTTCTCATAAGCTTCTCTCTACCTCACACAAACTTTTCCTTTCCTTTGTCTACCAGCAAAGATATTTCTCCTTGTTCCTAAAATTGATTCTTGTAGCACAGACTTTAAAAGGTCTTATTAATAAAAACCAACCCAGAGCCAAGTATTGGGGTGAACACTGAATGATCAGAGAAACAGAACGAGCCACATCCAACCTCACCTTGCCAATTCCTCAGCTGATCTTGTTTCCTCAGACTGAAAGCCTCTGAATCCTCATCTGAATGGATCTCAGCTGAACTGCTGCTAAAAGCGTAAAAGCTTAAAGGGCTCTTGCTGTGGATGCTCTCTATGTCAAATTCTCTGATTGGTCAATAAATAAAGCACTGATTGGCCAGTGGCCAGGCAGGAAGTATAGGCAGGACTGACACAGAGGAGAATTGAGGGAACAGGAAGGTGGGAGGAGACACTGCCAGCCGTCGCCATGACAAACAGCATGTAAAGATGCAGGTAAGCCACAAGTCACATGGCAAGGTATAGTTTTATGGAAATGGATTAATTTAAGCTGTAAGAACAGTTAGCAAGAAGCCTGCCACGGCCATATAGTTTGTAAACAATATAAGTCTCTGTGTTTACTTGGTTGGGTCTGAGCGGCTGTGGGACTGGCGGGTGACAAAGATTTGTCCTGACTGTGGGCAAGGCTCTAGTTCCTGGTCTTCACTCCTTATATACCTTTCTGCTTCCTGACATCAGTTCCTGGGATTAAAGGCGTGTGTCACCATTCCTGGCTGTTTCTAGTGTGGCTTTGAACTCACAGAGATCCAAATGGATCTCTGCCTCTGGAATGCTAGGATTAAAGGCGTGTGCTACCACTGCCTAAACCTATGTTTAATATAGTGGCTGTTCTGTCTCTGACTCCCAGATAAGTTTATTGGGGTGCACAATATATCAACCACAGATCCCTCTTTTTGCTAAGGATCATGTTCTTCTGATCTCATAAGGATCTTAAGTTGACGCACCTTCTATTCCCCCTCTTGCTTCCCTTTGAGTGAGTGGCACCTTCAAGTGGGTGGTCTAGATACAGAGGTTTGAAGAAGCGATGCTGCTTACCTGACTGGCTTCATTCCTGCTGGTGAGTGCAGTGTGTCTATCCCTGTCGCTGCAGCTGCTGTCTTTTGCTTATACTCCAGCTTCTTTGCCTTGTCAGTGTGAAACGAAGACCAGCAACTCTCCAGGATCTTCCAGGTCTTCCATACTAAACTGGGGCTGCAAACACAGCTAACTTCAAGGCTGAGCAGCTGCCACGTTCTTATTCTCTCTGGTATAGAGATTCCACTCGTCCCCCATTGTGTAAATTAGCCTAGTAAGTCCTCTTTCACAATATTACACACAACACACAAGCAAACTCCATTGATTCTGTTCCTCCAGAGCAGTGGTTCTCAAACTCCCTCAATGCTTCAACCCTTTAATACAGTTCCTCATGTTGTGGTGACCCCCCGCCCCCTGCCAACCAACCATAAAATTATTTTTGTTGTTACTTCATAACTGTATTTTTGCTACTGTTAGGAATTGTAATGTAAATATTTTTGGAGATGAGGTTTGCTAAGGGGGTCACTACCCACAGGTTGGGAGGCATTGCTCTAGGGAACATTGATTAACACAGTCTTTAAGGGCATACCTCCAGTAACCTAACATCCTTGAATGATGTCCCACCACTTAAACGTTTTTACTGAAATAAGCTGGAAGCCCATGGGACTTTTGGGAGAATACTTCAAATCCAAATTATGGCAACACAGTCAAGTGAGTAGGTTTATAATACCAAGTAATAGATGCTTTGATAGGTACAAAATCGAATACTACTGTTGCATTAAGAAAGAGAGTCTAATTCTCATTCCCTTGGGTATGAGCTCACCTAGTGATTTGCTGAGTGTTCTAGGGTTTTTAAGTTGTAGCCCTTCTTAGAATCCTGGTTCCTGAGATGGTCCCTTTCAGCTCTGAGTCACTGCCTAAGGAGGAAATTCCAAGTCAGCTGGAGAAATTGCAGCTGGGCATTCTGCTTCGTAGCCTGGTGGAGCTTCCAGATGACAATGGATGTCAGTCAGCTTTCATATGAGTAGGTGCAGAATTTCAGAAGTGTGGTCAGTTGCTATCTGACAAGAATAATATGCCAGGCCCTAAAAAACTGAACTCAGTCAACCCAAAGTATCCAAAGAAATAATAGCCCATTATTTTCAGCTATTACTTTCTGAGATTCTTACACAGCAGTACATAACTGAAACTGCCATGGAAGTGGAGGAGTAATCTATCCGAGGCCCAAGTGGGGAGAATTACAGAAGGTTTCCCAAAAGATGTGGCCTATAGCCACTTTGGACTCTGGCGGTTTCAAAGCACAATGATAATAACAATTGTATGATTTATGACTGTTATAAGATTATATACTAACACTTTTGCCAAAAGTGCAAAGTTCTAAAATGATGCAGGGAATAGCACACAGGCCTGTGTACCAATTAGAGTGTTTCCCTAATTGCCATCTTTAGGAATATTGCATGTAAACATAATTAGGAAGCATCCTTTTGTCAACATTGTTCCATGTTCAAATAATCTTGAGAAAGACTATCATAGTCTTTGTGAAATATTATCATAGTTTCATAGTTAATGTGAAATGTAACGTATTTACTATAGGACTACCCTGAGCCTTCCATGTGTTGATGTTGGAAATGAACCAATAAAAGCTATTTTCCTCATAAATTAATTGGCATGTGTGTGGTGATATATTGTGTACACTAATAAAATTTGCCTGAAGATCAGAGAATGGAACAATCCACTAGATTAAACATAGAGATCAGGCAGTGGTGGCACACACTTTTAATCCCAGCACTTGAAATCTCATGCCTTTGCTTGGGAAGCACACACCCTTCCCTTAGCTGCCCTTCCTTATACAATCCAACCATTGTATCTGCCCCTTTTGTCTACTCTCTTTGGGGCTTCTTGGCTGCTGTACCTGGTTCCCTTCTCTCTCCTCCCCTCCCCTCCCCTGCTCCTCACATGGCACAACTCATTCTGGTCATGTCCATCCTGGACTCTTCCAGACATCCCTGCCTCTGGCTATGCTCTCCCACACGTCTACAATAAACTTTCTCCTCCACCATACTTAGGAGCAGTCATGTGCCTTTCCTTTTTTTTTTTTCATTCACATACAGTGAATGTATGTATGGTTTAACAGTACAGAAGCTAATCTTGCCTTCCTATTTTAATTACTTGTTTGGCATTGAAAATTCCTTCTTTTATTGTGAGCCACATTTTTTTTTTAATCTAAAAAATGGAGGGAGTCTGAATTTGAAGCTTAGTGGTAGTAAGGTACATCAAAGTCTGTACAGGATGTGGACTCACTCTGGCACTACATGCAAATAAGATAAATTAAACAATGAGGAGATTAGTCTGAATTACATATATATCAATATTCTGTGGAACCTCTTACTTTGAGTCATTTGAAACTATCCCTACATAGATTTTTCTGAGATGTTCCACATCATCTAGTGGATTCTAAAAGGACTCACTGTCACCAAAGAAGATGAGACCCACTAGTATAAATCACTTTTGAGCCTTGTCTAGGTTTGTGTTAATTCAGTATACTTTCAAAAACGAAGGTGACAATTTGCTTAGTAGCTTGCAAAGGCCCACATTTAGTTTTAGTCTCCAGGGTGATGGTTTGGGGAGGTGTTGTGGGCCTTTAAGTGGAGAGTCCTAGTGGGAGATCTTTAGGGAATTATGGGTAAAAAAAGACTTCAAGACTCCACTTTCTCCATACTCTTGGTTGAGGACTTAAATTGGTTACTTGTTTTGTGTGCTAAGATCATTCACCTCCATGATGTGAAGTGATACAGCCAAGGGCCAATTTCTGAGCCCAAGCTATGCCATTGGCTAGTTGCTCTGGGGATTTATTGCAGCAGTACAGACTTAAACCAGTCAGGTTAGTTTATTTTTAAGCTATATTCTTGTGTTAGTTTAAATGAATGGTTCAATTGAAAAAAGTATTTTAATACCTTCTTTTTAAAAATTAAAAATATCTAAAATACATCTTCTCCTTCAGATTGGAAAACTGCCAACAGATTCTGTGGGATTTTGTAAAGTGATGGACACTCCAAATCCTAAACAATTATCTAGATAATTTCTAGAAATGATCTAGATTCTAGGTTCTAGAATCTTCAGGTTGCAGATGTGTTTGCACAGAGGATACTTGAAAAGTACTTTGGCTTGTGAGTTTTTAACCAATTTCATTTGGGCCTTGTTTTTAAAGAGTACCTAGGTGAATGAACCAAGAGTCTCTCCAGTCCAAAAAGAAAAAATTCTTTAGCTGTAGTGTGACTACACAGCCAAGAAGTAAGGCAATTATGTAAATATCATAAGATCTAGTTTAAACTATTTGAACACTTGACTTAATTACCCATGAGGTAAGCATGATTAAGCCTTTAAGGACTTGACTTATCTAGTTGGGTTGTTTGTCCTGATTAAATTAATTATATGGATAGGTGTTTGTTTTTTGTTTCATTGACCTCAAAATATGTATTTTATGGATGTTTATCATATTTGCAAGTAAGCTAATTTGTTAAGAAGGAGAAATTTCTTCGTAAGATTAATTTATTCATTACTTTGGCTGTGGCTGGAATTGTTCCTTTTGGGGGCTTCTGCCTCTTAACTATCGAGTGTCAACTTGAGCAGCCATTGAACAGGTTGTCTTCTCATCAGACAGATTTGGGGGCATTTCTGGCACTACAGCTTGTCATCTCTTGAATGCCATGATGCATTAAAGGTGCTGGAACCCTCTTGAGGTGAGATTAAGAAGAGGCACCCATCATGGATCTCTCAGAGACCTCCAGCCTTGACCTTGAAGCACTGCCCCTAGTGAGGCAGCCAGTAACTGCCACATTAGCCTATGACCTGCTGCTGGGGTGTGGCCAAGATGGGAGCCCTTAAGACTCAAGATGCACACATGCAGGCCCTCTTGGCTCCTTGTAATCCTGCATGCTGGATTGCAGACCAAGTCAGAGTTCTCCAGAGAACCATGCTGGACTGCACCTCACCTCTCCTGGGTCCTCTAACCGACTCTTTTACTGGTTGCAAGTTACCCCCAAATAAACCTCTTTTAACTACCAGATAATCTATGTGGAGTTGCCTTGTTAGTTCCCATCTTTAGAGACCCACCTGAATTCATCCTAAAATGACTCTATGGAAGCCTCTGGGATAATGGTTATCTGGCTCAGGACTTCTATAGGGATGACACAGTTGGGGGAGAACAGATACCGTCTCATTTTGAAGGCTATCTCTCTTACATACTAGGACATCCTGTCATTTAGCTATCTTATTGCAGAAGTGTGCTGGATAGTTTTATATCAACCTGACACAAGGTAGAGTTATCTAAGAGAAGGGAACCTCAATTAAGAAAATGCTTTCATAAGATAAGGCTGTAGGCAAACCTGTAGGGCATTTTCTTAAGTAGTGACTGATGAGGGAAGGCCCAACTCATTGTGGGTGGTGCCATCCCTCGGCTGGTAGTCCTGGTTTTTATAAGAAAGCAGGCTAAACAAGCCATGTGGAGCAAGTCACTAAGCCACACTCCTCGTTTGCATCATCAGTTCCTGCTTCCAGGTTTCTGCCCTGTTTTGAGTGCCTGTCCTGACTTTCTTCAGCGATAGAAGTGATGTGGAAGCATAAGCCAAATAAACCCTTTCTTCCTTCACTTGCTTTGATTATTGTGTTTTATCACAGCAACAGTAACTTGAACTAAGACAAGGAACCTAGACATTTTGGTGGTTTTCGGAAGAGAAGTGAATCATTAGGATCTGATTGGTGGCTCCAGGGCTGGTGTCGTAGTGCCAGTACCTGGTTCTACTCTAGGAGTTTAAGAGGGAGAACTGTCCATACCAAGGACTCATTTCATCTTGAAAAACTAGAGAATGTGAGTTCAGTGTGTTGGGTTTTACATGGTGGTTTTATCTTCACACAGTGGATTTATCTTGGAATAATTTGTTGATGGTTATCTTATTGTCATGCTATGGAGAGAATCTTGCTCAGACAAGCAAGAACAGATGGCAATGATCCTGATCAGTGAAGTGCAGAGATGTAGAAGGAAGCCTTAAATAATCATCCACTTAGACAATTCAATGGTAAATGTAGTTTGTTCTGCAAGAAAGCACAGAGTTGAATTAGTCTTTTGACTTCTCCTTAAAGGTCACTTCAGTGACTGTTCTATTTCAAATCAGACTTTTTTTTTTCCATAGCCCAAATCCTTCCTGTATACTGTATTTAACTTGTGTTTGATTTCCTAAGACCCTTCTTTGGAATGTAAACTATGTGCTGTAAGAGATTTTTTGTTGTTGTTCATTTGGTTCATAAAAATTGGTAAACCTCTTAAAATGAAAATTTCACACAGGGTACTCTCTCCCAAGAATATAAAACAATGTGTGACACATGTGGAGCCCTCAGTAAATATTTAGTGAATGAATGATGGAGAAGCAGCACAGATCCTGTGTGTCCGCAGGATAATGAGAAACGGTGGGAGAATGGTTGAAATTGTTTCACAAGCTCTTAACGAGTCTCCTAGAAAAAAGTGCCAAAAATACATTCCTTCAACAGCATATTTTTTTTGTATTTTCTTTATTTAGTGGTGTGTGTGCATGTGTGTGTGTGTGTGTGTGTGTGTGTGTGTGTGTGTGTTTATACCTTAATGCACTTGTGGGGGTCAGAGGACAACTCGAAAGGGTCTGGTTTTTCTTTCCACTATGTGGGACCGTGGAATCTAGAAACAAATTCAAGTTGTCAGGCTTGGTGGCAGGTGTCTTTGTGAGCCATCTCTTGAGCTTAAGCATCATATTTTTTTGTTGGCTAATATAGCTCTCTGTATGTCTGTGGGAAGCTCACTTCAGGCATTCTGTTCTTATCACCAGTCCTTCCTCTTTCTTTTTCTAGCAGTTTAACACCAACTAAAAGCAGGTGGATCTACTTCATACTTGGCAGCATTTGTTTTCTCTATTTATCTGTCTATTTTTGCTTCATGGCTCATGACTGGGCTCCATCTTCTGTAAACACTTTTAACTCCTTTGCCCATTTCTCCCTTTATCGCACTGTCCTGGGATGACCTCAGCATTGCTTATGTGCCTTTCTTCACTTCCACTCCAGATATTCAATTAATGACTGTGTTTTTAGATAAGGAAATCAAAACTTAGAATGAAAAGACTTGTTCAAGGTCGACACAGCTAATAATGATAGGAATTTTAACAATAACAACCAATATTAATTTTTAACTATTACACAAATGTTCTATGTAAGGCATTGACCTAAACATGACATAATTTAATTTTCACAAGAGCACTCTCCTTATGAAGACTAGTTCAGAGGGTTTGAATAAATTGACCAAGGTCACCCCACTGGCCAGTCACCTCTGTTTATTAACAACTATTCATTGAGCCCATAATGTCTGTAAGTAGAAATATCCTGGTGACCAAGTCTACAGTGGCAAACCAAACAGACACATCCAATAGTTACAGACATTTATTGAGCTCTTCCTTGGTCCTAGGAATTGCTTTTTTTTTAAAACCACAACTCTGTGATACAGACAGCACTAGCCTAAAATGCAATTTTCAGATGAGATATTGAGACTTAACCTCCTCGAGGCCCTTTTGTGGGTAGATGAGCCAGATAGGAATGGTGGATCAGCCCATAAAATCTAAGTCCATATTTCATTCTTTTTATCTCTTTGTTGTGCTCCTTCCTAAGCTTAGAAGGATGTCAAAAATAAACCTCAAGAAAACACATGTTTCAGATGATCTTCCATGCCCATTGGGAAAATGCTGTAGGACCAGTTGATCTATTGACCTTCAAATAATATTGCCTTCTCTTGGGTGGGAGGTCAGAGGAAATTAAACACTCTCATAGATCAATATTTGCTAGGTAATGCATTCTTATAAACTGCACAATATCAAGCAATCCTCAACTTTTATACAATATCTATTTAATGTTTAAAAAAATCCTGTCAAGTTAAAGAGAAAGTGCTTATAAGCATTCCAAACATTTGTTTTGTGTTGGCTAGAGTTTGAGTCCAAATAAAAGCTGCAAGTGTGACTAATAATTATAATCTAATTTAGTGCACTAGATTGGAAAGGGGTAATTACTACACAGGATTCTGGGAAGTAAATGATTTATAGTTGATCTACAGTAGGTTATAAATTTGGAAAATGAGAAATTTTAATGCACATTAAGTTTGGAACCCTTTTAGACTAGGTTGATAAAATACTGGAAAATTTCAGAGTCTTATGTCATTTGACTAAATTTGAATTTGGAATATAATGGTGGATTGTGTCTGCAGGATTTGGATATGAAATCTCAGACCTTGTGCCAGGTCTGTAATTTTTCTGATTGTATGAACAAAGAGTCCAAGAACGCTGTTTTTCCAGTCTATGAATGTGTACACACAGGGTGTTTATATGCTTTAAGACATTTTTTACTTGTTTCAATTTGATGATCCCTAGGGTCAACAATAGCTAGTATTGCTAGGATTTACTCATTAAAATGAGTCAGAAAATGTGCCCAGGGATTTTTGTAACATTGGTATTTTGTTGCAGGGTTCTGTCTTTACCCTGTTTTGCAAGGGGGTTGGTTAGTAGCATGCCTTACTTCCATTAACCAGCTTGCCAGACATTGTCAAGGATTCCATAGGGAAGGGGTCAACATTTCTCCTAGTGAGAACTATTGTCCTAAATTTTTATGTGCATTAGTCATATACCTCTTTCCTTCCATGCTCTGTAGGCATTTTAGCAAACAAGGCTAGAGAGCTTATGCTTAGTCGGAGTCACATAGTTGATATGTTTTCAAGTAAGGATTCAAATATAGATCTTATAGATATGCAAGGATATAAAACTCATTTGGATGGGGGGAGAGATGACTCAGTGGTTAGGAGCATGAACTGCTTTTAATAAAAGACCAGAGTTTGGTTGCTAATAGTCATGTTGGATGGCTCACAACTGCTGGTAACTCAGGTTCTACAGAAATCCCAAATCTCTGACCTCTGTGGCTATCTTCATTCACATGCAGACATACACATATTTGTTTATAACTAAATTAATTTTCCAGAAATATTTTTAAAACACATGTCTTTTAATCCATTTATGTTATGTTCATTTTGTCTCTTATAAATAAACAAAAGCTAATAAATGAGGTGATTTGGTCAAAACTATGAACTTGTTTACAGGACAGGTTGGACTATAACTGAGACATCATGAGGAAAGAGGAGAGTGGGTGCTACATGAAAGTACATTCATGACAGACTGTGTTAGCTATGTTGCTGTTTTCTTTAATTCTCCTCTTTTTAAGATGTTTTCCTTTTACTTTCATAGATTTCAAATATAAAATCTTTCAAATCTGTGTCCATTAACTCTAAACACATACTGTGATTTTAAAATCTGTTTCTTAACATTGGAAAGAATTAGATCCTGGGGTTGTAACTGCTTCACAATTATGTATGAAAGCATGCCAACCTACGCAAACGCTTACCAACTCATCTCCTCACCAGCAAGCAAAGAGGCAGCCATGGCTCCCATGAGCATTCTGCTTAGTTACTGGAATATTCTGATACTGCTGGTGAGCCTGTGGGTGAAGTGGAAGAGTGACAACCAACTTGGGATCAGGACTTTGTGACAGTCACACCACCCATCATGATTGTTTAGTTCCATGTGTGACACAGTGCAACTCAATCTGAAAGGTTTCCTCTGTGGGTGCCTGGCTATGGAAATCAATGTTTTCTCTACAGTAGAATCTGATAGGTTGAAGAAATCTAATAGAGAAATCTGCATAATTAGCATTTTGACTAAAATCTTGCATTTGCCATGGAGAAAGAGGCAATTCACACTGCAAAGCAGTTTAAATATTTGAACTGAAGGAAAAACAGTTCATTCAGCTACTGCTGGACATTTCAGATCTAGGGCAAGATGTATATACACTCAAAAAACATCTTTGGAGCAATTTCCAGGTTGAAAAGAAATGTGTTTCATCAGCTTACAAAATTGTTGCTGAGTTCCAATAAATATGTATTTACAGATTATCCAAGGCTAGGGAAGCCAAGCACAGATGCAGGTATCAAGCAGGGAAAGATGCAGGGGAATTAGTCAGGGGGCGCAGTGAAAACTAGCATCCATAAGAAAACAATGCCTGTCTGGTGATGCTAGAAGATGAAGGAAATAGTCTCAAGTTTGAAAAGAGAGCAGAGCACAATGTTTCAGAATCAAGTCAATTTTGTTAGAAAAATCCACAGCACAGAGTATAAGAGCTCAAAAATTAATCTGTAGAGCTGGGTTACCCAAGTTCCATCTAGTTCTTAGCCCTGGTGACTGGTGGTGTGATCTAGAATGAGTCATTTAATTCTCTATGTTTTGTTGTAGGGTGGATTTATAATACAAAAGCCCCATAATGTTGCTTTTTCTTTTTTAAACAAATTTATTTATTTATTTTACATCATGCCTACAGTTTCCCTTTACTCTTCTCCTCCCAGTTCCTTTTGTCAATCCCCACTCTGTTCTCACCCACTCCACCCACCCCAATCCACTCCTCTTCCATCTCCATCCAGGAAAGGGCAGGTTCACCATGAGCAACAACAAAACATGGCATATCAAGTTGCAGTAAGACTAAGCACCTCCCCATGTATTAAGGCTGGGCAAGGTGACCCAGTATAAGGAGTAGGGTCATCAGAGACATCCCCTGAAAGCATCAGAGACAGCCCCTGTTCCCACTGTGAGGATTCTCACAAGAGGACCAAGCTACACAACTGTAACATATACAGAGTGCCTAGATCGACTGCTGAAGGCTCTCTGGTTTTGGTTGTCTCTGTGAGCTCCTATGAGCCCAGATTAGTTGATTCTGTGATTTTTTTGTGGTGTCCTTGACCCCTCTGGCTCCTACAATCCTTTCTCCTCCTCTTCTGCAGGATTCCCCGAACTCTGCCTAATGTTTGGCTGTGGGTCTACATCTGTTTCCATCAGTTGCTGGATGAGGCCCCTCTGATGACAACTGGACTAGGCACCAATCTGGTCACAGGAGACATTGAAACCAGGCTATGTATCGCTATTGCTAGGAGTCTAAGCTGGGGTCTTCCTTGTAGATTCCTGGGAGATTCCCTTGTGCCAGATTTTTACCTTTAATAGCTAAGTAATACCCCATTGTGTAAATGTACCTCATTTTCTTTATCCATTCTCGGTTGAGGGACAGCTAGGTTGTTTCTAAGGCAAAGATGAAACAATGCCAACAAAGACTGAGACTGGAAATGACACCTGAATGGCATTTAGTGAATGATGGCAGTTATTATATAGCTTATTTTCCTCACCAGGTGAGTAAGGCTCAGAATAAGTCATGGTTGAACTGGACTTCTCATCCCCTTCATCCCTCAAATCAACAGATGCTCATGTGAGTCACTACAGCTTCTTCTTATAATACCTTGGCAGGGAAGAGAAGCGACTGGTAGGACTCCCAAGTGAGTCTGGTGCAAGTGGGAACAAATCTGTTTATTTCCAAGACAAGGTTTCTCTGTGTAGCTCTGGCTTTCCTGGAACCCTCTCTGTAGGCCAGGCTGGTCTGAAACTCAGAGATCTGCCTGCCTGATCCACCTGCCTCTGCCTCCCGAGTGCTGGGATGAAAGGCATAAACCATCACACCCAGCAAAGATTTATTTATTTATATATATAATATATTGTTTTAAAATAATAAACACTAAATAAATAAAAATATATTTATATATTATATACATTCATGTATATTTATTTATATATGAGTGCCTTATCTGCATAAACACCTGCATACTAGAAGAGAACATCAGATCCCACATGTGGGTTCTGGGAATGAACTCAGGACCTCTGGGAGAGCAGCCAGTGCTCTTAACCACCCAGTCATCTCTCCAGATCTTGAAATTTCTGGGAAGCAGCAAACACACCTTTTATGAACAGCCTGCTCCTTCATGAGACACAGACATCTAGGAAGGTGAACTGCTGCTGTCAGCAAATTAAGGACACCCACGGATGCAGTCATCCTTCCAGCTCACGTAGAATGTTGTTTCACACATGTGCTTAGTTTATGCATTAGGACAAAGCAGAGGCTCCTAAACATTCCCTATGTGGAGATATTTCTATTACATTACTATTGCACCTCATGGAAAAGTAATTATGGCTCCTAAGTACATATTTAGGTTTATATGCTGATATGTTTTGATTGATAACATCCTTGAGTTTGTATGTCAGAAAAAGAATGCATTTAACTCATCCACATATTCCACCCACAGATGTTTTTCGCTTTCACCATTAAATAAACTTGGTCTTTCAAAGCAGAATAAAACATTTGAAAAAATCATCAGTGAGCCTCCTTTCAACAGTCATTGAATAATTAAGATAGTAAGAAATAAAACTAATGTCTCACACATTAGTGGGTTGAATAAAGGATTCAGGTTAGGCAGACAAGAGTGTGAATCAGCCATGAAAGGGCTGTACTGCTGGCCTCTGAGAATCAATGTCATTTCTATAATTTTCTATAACCAAGTGCATTTCCACACAGCACTCAGCAAGCCTAAGTATAATTGGGAGAACCATTATTGCATCATCATTAGCACCTTTGCCTTAGGGAATAAAAAGCCTGGCTCACTGGCATATTTTGTGCTGTGACTAGAATGGGAGGATGATGGAACGGATGAACTGTGATTGCTTTTGGTCCTCTGTCCATTTTCTTCTTCCAAAATGTCCAATTTGTTCAGATCATGTAGAGATAAAGAGCATTAAACTAGACCAAGATCAATTCTCTACTAACTCAATGACATTTGCAACAGAGCTCTTGCACATCCCAGGTGTAGATAAAATCTTCTGGAAACTGAGGACTAATCAATTGCTTTTATGTTACCAGAAATCAGAAGTGAGGTCTGAACCATTAGAGACAGACCCGTTAAGGCGTGGCAGGTAGTAAAAAACAGGTGAGATGAAAGTAGGCAGGGGGGGTGCTTGGGGCAAAAAGGTTCAAACATGGGAGACAGCGGGGATGGGGACATGAAGGAACAAGGTTTAAACAAAATGAAGAGTGTATGACAAAGCTATATGGAAACTTACACTCTTACAGTCTAAGTAAAAGGTGTAGAGGGGGGATATTAAAACACAAGTGATATGAAAAAACAGTGATAAAATATTCCAGGTTAAAGTTTTAAGTGTGGTTTAGTGCAGGATGAGAAGATCGAGCAATAAGGTAAGGAGTGGGTTAATCAAACCTGAAGAAATTATGAAGAAGCTTTATGGAAATTCATTAGTTTATAAGCATTTATAAGATAATTTAAAATATACTAAAAGGAGAGGTTGATCAGAGATATTTTTGCGTAGTACCAGAATGTATGGGTTATTTGATGAAACTCTAAGCACCAGCCTTAAGATACTTCCCTATGAGTTATTGGCCAGAAGGCCTCAGAGTCACCCAAAACAGCAGAGGCTGTGGCCATAGCTCTTGGTTACTCAAATACTAAATGATAAGACTGTAGCTGAAGCCACCACCCACTTTGGTTGCAGGACATCAAGCAATCAATCACAAACCTGATTAGGACACTCTCTCTCTGGTAGTTAGCTTTCATAGTGCTGGAAGGTTCACTGCAAACTGCTAGATGAGAAAAGACAAGAGTGGTCTTACTCAGCACTGGGCATTGCATTCTACAATATCAATCTATCAGACAAGTTGTGACCACTTGTGCAATAGTGGCATGGTGGATATGGGGTTAGATTTGAAGCCTACTCCATAGGAGAGATTTCATGCCTGGTATTGTAGTCCTGGTAAAAAGGTTGTGAAATCGTAGGTAGCTGGGTTGAACCTACTGGTCTCATTAGCTAAAATGTCATTTTGTCAAACTACCTTCTTAATATTTACATTTATTTTATATTCATAGATTTCTGCTCCTGTCAACTTTGCTTGGAGAAGCTTCTTTTTCCATTGGGTAGTGAATAATGCAGACTCATAACTGGTCAAAGTGCTGAGAATAAACATTATATAAGTATTTATCCAAGGCTCAGGGAATACTGTGGAGGAATGAGCAGAAAGAGGTAAGAGCTGGAGAATGGGGAGGAGAGCTGTGAAATGCTGCCTCATGGAAATGACATGGCTGATGTATAAATCAGCTCCCATCAGCCGAGATCACCTACACAAAATCCCATTGTGTCAAAATTTTGGCACTGATGTAGGAGGACTCTCAAGGGTCCATCCACCCCTACATGAAGAACTATTGGAAATTGATGGCTGATGAGAGGACAAGAATCACTTTTCTTTGGAGGTCTGATTCCTGGTGGGGTGTCCATGCCTGGGTGGATGGCCCTACATCTATTCATGCATCATCAGCACTAACTGGATTCAGTAGGTTATTAACAATAGTAACAACTGAAAATAAAAGAGACTGTCTAGTTGGGAGGGAGATATGTTAATAGGTATCAAAGTGAGTTAGAAGGAAGTGGAGGAGTAGATAAGTTTAATAAAATAGGTGAGATTGAAAGCTATTGGAGAAATCATCAGGTGGCACTTTACAGAGAGTGGATTTGGAAAAAGACCTAACACCCCCGCCCCCTCCACCTTCACAACAGCTAGGTCAGATTTTTGGGATTCTGCATAGCTATAATGTGACTTGCATTGAAAAAAGAAGGATGGCTTGTTTATTTTAGATTCTAACCTTTTAACTTTAGGTTAATAGAGTTCCTTATTTAGCATTGTGGATGAATTGTGTCATGTCACAGAGAAACATAGTCTCCAAATTCATCATCAATGAAACCACTGACTTTGAGGAAAACAAAAAGGGAAAATATGACTTATATTAGATTTCTTTTAAAAATCTAGTATTTATAATTCCAAGTTGCTCTTAACTTTAGGAAAGTAATTTGAGTTTTCTTTCTCCTAGACCCTCAAAAGTTTATAAAATTTAAATTTGGCTTTAAACTAGAATTTGTTTCTGCCCCAAAATATTTAAGACATTTCTTTATTAAACATGTAGGAATTACCAGAAACCATTAGTAAAATTTGAAAGGCAGAAGCCCCAGGAGTCCTTATGTGAGTTATAAGAAATAAAAACTGATTTATTACTTAACTAAATCATAAAAGATCTGTTTAATTCAATGGGCAATTACTTATTTAAAAGCAATAGCACAGAGATAATGAAATTAAAAATTTTGTTAGACAAGTCCTGCCATAAAACATATCCAGGTACTGGTACTTTCAAGTTTTGTAATCTTAGGCTCAACATCTTTGCATTGCATTTTGCTCATCTGGAAAATAGTGTTGGGAGATTTGCTTGAAACAATGTGCATAATAAGGTGTTTGGTGATGTGTCCATCTCAAAGTAATCATGATCTATATATTTATTATTTTTTTATTTAGAATTCTCTTCTTATTTCCTTAAATATGTTTAAAATACAGCTTCTTAAAACATAGCATAATTCACTTGATCAATTGTGTCTCAGATCTGTGTTTTTCTTAATTTTAATATATTAAATTGAGGAGATGCTCAAACATGTTCTTTGGGTCCACTAGGGTGTGTGCATCTTGAAAGGGGTCACTGGAGTCAAAGTCTGCCCAACCTCCAGCAGATGTGGAACCTTAAATCTTCAATAGGCCTCTCATGTTAGAAATCTGTCGGCCTCAAGAGTAATGAAAAACCTTTCAAACATAAACAAAAAATTGTCCTTAGACCAACAGAAATGTTGAAAATATAATACAGGACTTAATTTTACAATATAATTATACAATATAATGATATACTTTATTAGAGTTCATTTAATATACAAATCTTAATATTTTGTGTGCAATAAGCACGTCAAACACAGAAGTGTTGAGATTGAGAGAAATAGTAGGCATTGTTACCATCACCTAATCAAGCTCACTAGTCTAGGTTGTGTACAGTCACCCTCGGAAGCACTGCTGCAGGCAAGCAAAACACAGAATTCTTGGTTTTTATCTGCTATAAAATGACAGTTCAGCAATGCCAAATCATTTATAAAAAGAATCCACCATATTGTTGGCCAACCCTCAGAATTTCTTCATTTGACATGCTAAGGTGAAACCATACAATTTCTGTCAATCCACTGAGCCCTGTAACCTGACATGAATCGCATAAATGGAGTTTGTTGATTGGATCTACCTAAGAGTAACTATATTCAAAAGATCTCCAACAAATGAATCAGCATTTACCTGATCAACTGTCTAATAGCAGCTGGAATCCTGTGGATCTGCCCAGCATGAGATTCAGAACCTGGTCTACAATCAAATCCACCATCGAGGCTCATATAGGTCAATGCAAATTTGATTGCTTTTCCACATTAATAGCAACAGTCTTACCAGAAAATCTTGTGCCAATTTCTCCTTAAAACACCAATAGCCTTGAGCAAAAAAGGACAATCTTATTTCAGACTTTGGATGTATTCTACAACTTTATTCATATCAATAAAATAATACTACCTTAGATGGTAACATTTTGAATAGTGCTAGGAATGTACAAATATAAAGATCATGTTCAACAAGAACTCACTCCCCCACACTGGTAGTCTTGTGACTTGATGTCAGCATGTCTTCCCTATCTATGTGATGAAAGTATCTTAGGAGATCTATTTCTGTTGGGGTCCAATAGCTGCTGTTGAATCATGGTTACTCAGACACAAGCTAACCTGTATGTTTCTCTAGTAACAGAGTGCCAACTGCACCTGACTCATCCTTTTCTGGCATCTCTACTACTGAGAGCAGAAAGGGACAGCCGACCTTTGGCCTCCTTTTTCCCTCTCTTTTCCTTTCCTTCTTTCTTGCCTTCCTCCCTCCCCTCTTCTTGCTTTCTGTCTCCCTCCCTCCCTCCTTCACCTTCATTTACAGAGAGATTCATTTAGAAATCACTATTGAGGTTTTGAGAAAGCTATCACTGAAAATACAAAAAAGGAATTTACCCTTAAGGATTTACTAGAGGGAAAGAAATGGTTGGTAAAAATGTAGGATGGAGAATCAATAACTTGAAAAATATTCTTAGAACACCAACACACTGAACACATAAACATATCAAGAGAAAACTAGTGATTATACTCTGTAGTCTGCTCTGACTTTGCTTTTCCCCAACATTTCTTTAGGAGGCACCTTTGAGAACAGTTTGACTGACTGATCTAGAATACTGATTGTTGGGGAAATAGAATTAAAAACAAAATCTTCTGACCCAGGAAATATCTCCTCCAGTGCAGTAGAGAAATAAACAGTTCTTATTATTGAATAAGCATTAAACCAGAATGTAATGTGCATCATGGGTAGTCTACAAAGAGCTTATAAAGACACTGACATTTCACATATATAATGACAAACAGACATATTGTGTTACAGACATGTGTTCAAGAATGACAATTACTAGTCCTTGAGGAGAAGAATGTCAGAGCACCACATGTCATCAGAGTTCATCTTACACTCAATTGGTAACTAGATAATTCCCTGCTGTACTTATCAGAGGGTAAGCAGCTTCCACTTCCCTAGGGATGGAGGCACTTGTACAACAATGAACAAAGTACCCACTGAAGACAGGGTCCCATCCTCTCATAGAACCTAAAAGGAAAAGACTTTATTTCCCTTTATTTCAAAGATAAGGGTGCTTGCAGAAGGAGATATTTGGGCCAAAATGGGGCCAGCTTATACGTTAGCCATCCCCCAGTAACCCATTGGGCCAGCTGTGTCTCACCTCTTAAAGATTTCCAACCCCCCCCCCCCAAAACAGTGCCATCAGTTAGGTAGGGAATTGTTCAAATACATGAACCTGTTGGGGGAATCTTTCATATTCAAACCACTGTAGCTATTTAGCTAGAAGTAGTGGAATTTGAAAATAAAATAAATATACAAATAAACCCCTCTGTTTTCCTAAATAGAATATATGAGTTGGTGGTTTGGAAGAAACAGGCTTGCTAAAAATTCCACCATGATTTCAGATCAGGTTAGTACCCACAAAAATCAAATACATTTTTCTGACCTCATATTTAGTCCATGATAAACCTGCTTAAAGTCTTTGGTCCAATCACCATACATACACAAAGGGTAAGACCTTTCCTTAGGTCTGAGAACTCAGGTTCTAGGGTCATAGGATAGTCTTTCAAAATGTCACCAATTCTTCATGGAACTAGAACAAAAGAGTCCATAAATGATGAAATCAATTCAGAACCATAGACTGTAGAGGACCACATATGTTCTGGAGACCATATAGCAGATATTCCTGTTAAACCACATATATCCAGGCTGAACAAGTAAGGGTACTATGTCAACTACTTTTCTCAATATTGCTACCAAATACCTAGCAAAATGCAACTTTAGGGAGGCTTTGCTTGGTTTCATAATTCAAATAAATGAAATCTACAATGGAGAGGGAGATAGTGTATCAGTAAAAGTACCCTAATCCCTGTGCCCACTAGGAAGTTGAAAAGAATTGAGCATATGGGCTGGTGCCATTCCTCTCAACTAAACATCTCTAGACACTACCTCACAGGCTCACACTAATGTGTGCCTCTTTAATGCCCCAGATTTTGTTAAGGCAATCAAACTGATAATCAGAATTAATCTTCACATGTATAAACTATTGCTGTGGGACAATCTTTGTACACTGTAAATAGGTATTACTCTCATTGTTTAATAAAAGATCTGACTGGCCAATAGCTGGACAGGTAGAGGTTAGGCAGGACTTGCAGACAAAAAGAAAGCATGAAGAAGAAGAGAGGAGTCTCAGGAGTCATGAGGAAAATCAGAGAGAATCAAGATGAACTTGCCATGTTGAAAAAGGTACTGCCATGTGCCAGAGCATAGATAAGAAATATGGATTAATTTAAAATGTAAGAGCTAGTTAGTAACAAGCCTGATCTATCAGCCGAGCATTTATAATTAACAATAAGTCTCTTTGTGGTTATTTGGGAATTGGCTGGTGGGACAAAAAAGTCTTTCTACAGACTATGATAGTGAGGACAGGAATTTTGAAGTTTATCCACATTTAGAAGGCCTAATAAAAATGAAACAAACCTTGAGAAAGAAACATATAGAATTAAAAACCATAAAAATATAGAAATGCTTGTGGGGAGCTATCCATCTCTAAATTTCATTTTATAGATAGAAAAATAAAGAGATCATCTCCTTGTCACAGTGAAGGGGGGATGAACTTCATTAAAGGATGTAAAAGAAACTTTGTAGACTCACTTCATTCAAAATGATGCATAAAGTTCTTCAGCTCCCCTTGAATCATGCTTACATTCTTCTTACTTCATTGCATTCCTAAGGGAAGTTGAACATGAATGATGCAATGCTTACAGAAACCTGATTTGGTGGTAGTTATATCCTCTGCCATTCTATTATTGCAAAAAAGCTTCCCCAATACATCACCAACTTTGTGCTCCCTCTGAGAGAACACAAATCTAGTTGGCTATCAGAAGAACCAGTAAGATTTTCTAGAGTAAGAAGGCATAGGAATATTGTAGGGCTCCTCATTTCCAAAACTGATTGACATCATTGGTACTCATATTGTCAATGATTCATTCTATGGTCTTTTAGAACATTAGTATTTAGAAAACCAAGAACAATTAATAACTTTTTTTTTCTATTCTGGTCTATGGTTTAATTTACGTGTTTGGAAAAAATTCTGGCTTCCTTTCCCATTTCTTCAGTTATTGTCTATTGCAGTGATTCAGTCTGAACTTCTCAAGTTATATTATTTTTGTTTTCTCGCCCACAGAATAGAAAAATGTTAGTCTCTCAGCCATACCACATTGAGTAATATAGGGTGAAAATAAACAAAATGTTTTCTGTGAAGGAATGCACGGTTGATATTTATAGCATGCTGTGTGCTAGGCAAGGAGGACTTCACACAAAACTTTTCCTCTTTGCTATCCAGTAGTAAATGCTTTGCAGCTGAATATCATTTTTCATTCCAGAAATGAGGATAACTGGTCCAAAGCTATTGTCTTTGCATTTCTTAGTTCATAAAGTAAAATTCTGCTCCATACTGGTGTTTTTTGCATTTTAATTTCTTGCTTACAAAATAAACCCATTATAAGATTGTTAATGTGGTAGTTTTTTGGTTTTGACCATGTGATCCTGTCTGAATTTTGACCCTTTTCATATTAAAAGCATCTTTAATAAATAAGCACATTTGAAACAATGTTCTACAGACATTGAAAATAATCCTTTAAATTTCCATTTTAATTTAACTTCTGACCACCAGTTGTTATCACGTGGACTATTTTTGAACACCCATCAAAATTCAGGCAGATCTCAGAAAATTAAATGATAATCCATATTTTAAGGTTAATCTTGAGACTGCATTCTGAAAGCAAACAAGATTCCCAAAACTCAAAATGAATCATTCTAAGCTATTTTTGAAGCTCCCAAAGCACTCCTTTCCCCCTTGCTGAGGCCTAAGAGCCCCTTGCCAGCTGTCTGTGCAGAATCTACAGCTTCCCCAGCTCCCTACACAGTTATAGTCTTCTGGGACCTGACCTGTGCCAGAGCTAGTCAACACTTCATCTCTTTCTGAGTCTCCTCTCCCTGTTCAGCCTGTTTCTGGTATCTGCTAGCTTGGCTGCTCTCCGACCCCCAGAAGAACTCAGAGAATGAGAGAGTAAGGCCCCAGGTGTTTCTCTGTTTTCCATCAATCCCGGAAAAGCCCCTTTCTCCATATAACTTTTCACAGTCAGTGTTTCTAAAACAGGTCTCCTTAGTCATAGGAAAAAGTTACCCTCCCAGTTATCCAGTAGCAAATCCTTTGCAGTTGAACATCATTGTTCATTCCAGAGAGGCCTAAGTAAATTTGTAAACTGCCGAGTTAAAATTAAATAAGATTCTTTATTGGAAATGATTGCAAGCTTTTAATTTGCTAATGTGCATTGTGACTCACTTAGAGGATTATGCAGTAATTTTCCTTAACTCATTTTCTATCTACATTTTTCCCCTGGGGGCATGTTTTAGGACTAATGTTTCCAGAAAATGACTTGCCAAAACTGATTTTAACTTTTCCTTTTTTTAAAAAAAAATTTTATTTATTTTATTTTACAATACCATTCAGTTCTACGTATCAGCCACGGGTTCCCCTATTCTCCCCCCTCCCAACCCCTCCCCTTACCCCCATTCCCACCTCCTCCAGGGCAAATCCTCCCCCGAGGATTGCGGTCAACCTGGTAGACTCAGTCCAGGTAGGTCCGGTCCCTTCCTCCCAGCCTGAGCCAAGTGTCCCTGCATAAGCTCCAGGTTTCAAACAGCCAACTCATGCAATGAGCATAGGACTTGGCCCCACTGCCTAGTTGCCTCCCAAACTGATCAAGCCAATCAACTGTCACACCTATTCAGAGGGCCTGATCCAGCTGGGGGCCCCTCAGCCTTTGGTTCATAGTTCATCTGTTTCCATTCATTTGGCTATTTTTTTTCAATAATTGAGTAAAACCGAAATTTATTATAAGCCACAGTTGTCCTAGGGACCTCCATGCTATATATATATAGCCTTCATGGTTCTATGGGTTGTGGTTTGATTGTTCCTTTTTTTTTTTTTTTAAAGCCCACTATCTTCCAATCTTCATCCATTCAGCCGTCAACTTTATAATTTTTTGCTTGTATTTCAAGTCCACTCAACTTTTTGACTTAAATGAATGTGAAGAGGAAAACACTGTATGTAGAACTGCACTGGCTTGTTTTGTGTGTCAACTTGACACAAGCTGGAGTCGTCAGAGAGGAAGGAGCCTTAGTTAAGGAAATCCCTCCATGAGATCCAAGGTATGAGATGTAAGGAATTTTCTCATCTAGTGATCATTGGGCGAGAGCCCAGCCTATGGTGGGTGGTGCCATCCCTGGGCAGGTGGTCCTGGCTTCTATAAGAAGGTGGACTGAGCAAGCCAGAGAAAGCAAGCCAGCTATCAGCTCTCCTCAATGACCTCTGCATCAGTTCGTGCCTCCAGGATTCTACCTTATTTGAGTTCCTATCCTGATTTCCTTCAGTGATGAACAGTAATGCTGAAGTGTAAACCTATTAAGCCCTTCCCTCCCCAACTTGCTTTTTGGTCATGGTGTTTCATGACAGCAGTAGAAACCTCAGCTAGCACATGTAGAACATAATAATCATTTGCCATAAATGAAAAGTAACTAGGGAATATGTAGAATGAAGCAATTTTAATTTAAAAATTAAAATGAAAAAGCAAAAAACCCCAAATAATGGAGCATAGCTGATAATAAACTATATTAACATCTGAAAATACATGTCTGAAAGTAACTTTTCTTCGAGGAAAATGGAAGTGGTGACAAGCCACTTGGTCGCCATTGTTTTCCTTGAATCATAACTAAAAATTCACTAACAAAGGCCTTCTTTGTCTTAGTTATAAGAAATTATAAAATGAAACAATCATTTTTATTGATGTCACTTACAAGGACATGGGTGAAAGGTTACTTACAGGAACAAAAATGATTCAAAGATAGCTGCTTCACCAAAGTCTGTCCCAGCAGCTCACAAATGTTGGGAACACAGAGCACCTTTAGGCAGCTCAACAGGTTGAAGGGTATCTTTTCTAGGTGCCTCAGTTAGTCTAAGCCTTTTCCAGGCAGACTGACCAGTTTCTGCTTCTTCCAGGCAGCTGCTCTGGTCTCGGGGTCTTCTTTGAAGCCTGGTTTACCTGGAAGTCTTATAGCATAGGCTCCAGGGTACAAAAAACCAGCCCATGCATCAAGGACATGTCCCAGATCCACTGCCTGGGGGCCTCCCAAACAGTTCAAGCTTATCAACTGTCACTTATCCAGAGGGCCTGCTCCAGTTCCATGGGGGCTCCTTAGCCACTGGTTCACAGTTCATGCATTTCCACTATTTTGACTATTTGTCCCTGTGCTTATTCCAATCATGGTCTCAATATCTCTTGCTCATACAATCCCTCCTCTCTCTTGCAGATTGGACTCCTGGAGCTCCACCTGAGGCTTGGCCATGGCTCTCTGCATCTGCTCCCATCAGACACTGGATGAGAGTTCTATCATGACAACCAGGGTGTTCGGCCATCTGATCACCAGAGCAGGTTAGCTCAGGCATTCTCTTGACTATTGCCAGTAGTCTACAGTGGAGGTATCTTTGTGGATTTCTGGGGACCTTTCTAGCACTCTGCTTCTTCCTATTCCCCTGGGGTCTACATTCATCATGACATCTCCCTCCCTGTTCTCCCGCTCTGCTCCTGATCCAGCTGGGACCTCCCGCTCCCCTAGTCTCTCTTTCCCCTGACCCTTGCCCCATTACCCCCTCACCTCCAGTTTGCTCATGTAGATCTCATCCATTTCTCTGTCAAGGGCAGACCCTGTGTCTTTCTTAGGGTCCTCTTTACTAGGTAGCTTTTCTGGAGTTATGAGTTGCAGTCTGGTTATTCTTTGCTTTACATCTAGTATCCACTTATGAGTGAGTACATATCATGTTTGTCTTTCTGAGTCTGGATTACCTCACTCAGGATGATGTTTTTCTAGTTCCATCCATTTGCCTGAAAACCTCATGATATCATTGTTTTTCTCTGCTGAGTAGTACTCCATTGTGTCTATGTACCATATTTCATTTATCCATTCTTCAGTTGAAGGGCATCTAGGTTGTTTCCAGGTTCTGGCTATTACGCATAATGCTGCTATGAACATAGGTGAGCATGTGTTCTTGTGGTATGATTGAGCATTCCTTGGGTATATGCCCAAGAGTAGTATAGCTGGATCTTGAGGGAGGTTGATTCCCAATTTTCTAAGGAAGTGCCATATTGATTTCCAAAGTGGCTGTACAAGTTTGCATTCCCACCAACAGTGGCCACAAAGCAAATCTCAACAGATACAAAAAAAATTGGGATAACTTCCTGTGTTCTATCAGACCACCATGGTTTAAAGTTAGAATTCAACAACAACAAAAATTACAGAAAGCCTACAATCACATGGAAACTTAATAATGTTCAGCTGAATCACCAATGGGTCAAGGAAGAAGTAAAGAAAGAAATTAAAGATTTCTTACAGATCAATACTTCAAGATTTGTAAGTGTATTTAATTAGGTGTATTTAAAGATCTGTAAAATCTGTAACAAAAGTTAGCATAAAATTTGTAGCAAGTGGGTTGATGGTTGGAAATCTCTACATAGGTAATCTTAATTTATTAAAGTATACTGTATGTGTAACTTGGATTCAATTCTTGTTCAAAAGACATGGATGGTT
The DNA here is from genome assembly GCF_004664715.2 of Peromyscus leucopus. Lineage (NCBI taxonomy): Eukaryota > Metazoa > Chordata > Mammalia > Rodentia > Cricetidae > Peromyscus > Peromyscus leucopus. Next base: position 42,378,849 of record NC_051063.1, read on the forward strand.
TTGAATGACAGCAGGCTTCCAAGGTATTCTAGATTGGGATGGATTTTTGTGTAATGATACTTACTCTGAGAATAAGAATAACAGATGAGACAACATAATGAAAACAAGGTTTATTTAAAAAAAATTTGGACTTAAGAACAACATATATATGATAATTAAGATATTAAAGCTGTATTTACTTGCACCTATATGCAGGGGAAAAATACAAAAAGAAAGCTTTACAGATAGGGAATGTAAGCAATTCTCTCTTTTACCTTTGGAATGTTCTTTTATATAATGCCTGAGCAACCAGAAAAAAAAGTTGGGAAACAAGACTGAAAAGGTTATGATTAAAAATGTAATCCATCGACAGGGACAAGCTTTATTTAGCCATCTGTTTTCAATGTTAAGCCTAAAACAAGTAACTGAACAAGTAAAGATTCTTAAGAGTTAGATATACTTGATAGATGGTCAAAACTCTTCAGAGATCTGCTGAATATGGCAATTAAATGTTTAATAAAAAAGGTTTCCCATGATAGACAAAAATGCCAGATCCTAGAGGCAGCCCTAGGGTTTCTTCCAAAACAAAAGACTCCACCTGAATCATGATGACACTAACTAACGGGCAACAGTGCTCCATACCTTGCCCACCTCTAGGACCCCACAGAGACTGTGGACAAGTAGGATGTTGGAGAAGTGACTGACTCCCTTCTTTGCCTTACTAAGGTAGACCAGTCTCTCAAGTTCCTCACCCACAGGAAAGTCTCTTGAATCTTTTGGGTTTATCAGGTGAAGGTTGATGGTGCCCTGTGTGGCAGTCAAAGAGTTAATGCTGTCTTGTGTGCTGGAAACTAAAGGCACTCTGTCTCTATGGAGATTTCCAAGAAGGAGAGTAATGGTCCAGGTAGCTTGTAAATCACTGTCGTTTATTGATACAGAAGTAATTTGGTTTATACTTCTTTCTCAAATTTACCCTTCTCAGATCTCTGATGGTGTTGTTGGCTAACTGTAGCTTTATCAGCTTAGCAGCAGCTGCCTGGGCGATGCATTTCATACATGAAAATCAGGCCTTGTTTTTTCTAGAGCTATTAACTCTAGTGATAAAGGCAAGCTCACAAAACAGGTTTCAATGTAACTTTTTTTACTATTCCTCTATTTAAAAGAACTTGATTTGAAATGACTGCTTTTAGTAATAAATCACTTGTGTCTTGTGGTAAACGATTGAATGGAAAAAGGTTTGAGCTTTATGTAAGTTGTAAGGGTCTGAGAAAATAATTAAAAATAATAAAACTTAAAGATGATAAATGGTGTTGAGACTTTAAAGGTTCAGAGTTTTACTATATTAATCAATGGAGTTCTGATAGGCTATTAAATTGGCTCTGGTGAAGTACTGACTACTACAGTCACAAGCTCAAATTTAAAATTTTCCTTTGGTTGTTTTCTAAGTATAGACTAAAAGGGGATTTTTCATTGTATTAAAAGCAACCCATATAATCTATATGTATCCAGCCCTCTGGACATAGCAAAGTATGTTAATGCTTTTAACCCAAAATTGCTTTTGTGGAGTTCCAAAACTTTTACTCAGATTCAAAGGTGCTGTGGATATCACTCTGTATAAATAAAATGCTGATTGGCCAGTGGCCAGGCAGGAAGTATAGGTGGGAAAAGCAGAGAAGAGAATTCTGGGAAGTGAAAGGCTGAGGCAGAGAGACACTGCCAGTCGCCGCCATGACAAGCAGCATGTGAAGATGCCGGTAAGCCACAAGCCACATGACAAGGTATAGATTTATAAAAATGGGTTAATTTAAGATGTAAGAACTAGATAGCTAGAAGCCTGAGCCATTAGGCCAAACAGTTTAAATAATATAAGCATCTATGTTTATTTTATAAGTGGGCTACGGGACTGCTGGGGCTTGGTGGGACCCAGAGAGAAAACTCCAACTACACAAAGGTGTGGGTCTACTGCTTTTTCCAAAATATGGATTTCTGTAGAGATTACAAACAATGGTAATACTTATCTATCTAAAACTTTTACCTCTTTTTGTATACTTTAAATTCCCACAAGCTTCTTGGAGTTGTAACTTGGATCTACCTGCCACAGGTCTAATGGACTCCAGGTAAGTACTCCTGTCAACTAACAGTTTATACTTCCCCACCTACTTATTCCTGAAGGGGAAGTTCTAAATGTAAGATTTTTCTTTACATTCCTAAACTTTAACTTCTGTCTCTAGTCTATATCTGTCCCAACAGATTTCCACTTGGCTAACAGATACTACCCAGAAATCAGCGGTGAATTACAAAATGCTCTAAATGACTGTCAGCCCTGAACTTACTGCAAGTTGATGTAAATCAGTCCAGCCAATGTGATTGCTACTTGTCTCTTCATCTGGGTCAGCAAACCATATGCTTCTTTCTGGTAAGCACCCACTACTGCCTGAAACCTCAACTCTTAGCCTTTGGCTAGCATTTCAGCCTCATGGTCCCTGACAATGACATACTAATCTGAGCTGAGAAGCAGTTACAGAAGACAGTATGTCATCCCTTATTCTTAACAAAAAGCTAGAATGTTAGGGCTGAAGGAAACTGGGACCTTGCCTGAAGAGACTACACCTTATCCTGATCACCCTTACTGCTTTCAAGATAGATGGTGTCCACACCTGGATACATTAGTCACAAGTCAAGGTCATCACAGGGATGATGACCTAGCTGCAGAAAAATGGACCATCACCAAGGCCTATGTACTGGCTGGATTTTTGTGTCAACTTGACACAAGTTAGAGTCATCAGAGGAAGGAGCCTCAGTTAAGGAAAAGCTTCAGTGAGATGTAGCTGTAAGGCATTTTCTCAATTAGTGATCGCTGAGGGAGGATCCAGCCTATGATGCCATCCCTGGGCTGCTGGTCCTGGGTTTGATAAGAAGGTGGCCTGAGCAAGCCAGGGGAAGCAAGCCAGGAAGCAGCAGCTCCATTCCATGGCCTCTGCATCAGCTCCTGACTCTGGGATCCTGCCCTGTTTGAGTTCCTGTCCTGACTTCCTTCAGTGATAAACAGCAATGCTGAAGTATAAGCCAAATTAACTCTTTCCTCCCCAACTTGCCTTTTGGTCATGGTGTTTCATCGCAGCAATAGAAAACCTAAGATAGCCCATGAAGATCCACTAAAGATAAGACTGGCACAGATTGTAGAGTAATAATGCTATTTTGTCTATGTTCCCACCTACTCTTTCATTGGAGATACGTCTAGATTCCCCCTTTAAAAACAAATGCAAACTTGACGTGAATGTCACCAGCTCCCGGCCACCACTTTGTCAGGGGTACACCCCTTCCTTCATTTCTTGGTTGAAATTGATTGTTTTGCATGTGCTGATGGGTTTTATCTTTTTTTGCCGACTTGACATATGCATCAATCCCTTAAATTCTGTATCGGTATCCTTGTTTCCCTGGAAGTATGTTTATGATGGTCTAGAAGGAGAAAACATATGTATGCACGGACACAGGTCCTTCCAGCCTCCATGTTCAGGGAAAAATGTACAATTCCCCTCTTCAGAGCCTAAGTTTAGGGTTAGAACCAGCAGGAGCCACACTTGGTATCACTGGTACAGTAATGACTGACACTAACTTCAAAATCCTGGGAAGCCAAACAGCCCAGGATCTGTCTATATTAGAAAAAAATCTACTGCCAATCTGAAAGAACAGATTTTTTTTTTTAGCCGAGGTGGGTTTACAGCATGGGAGAATGCTCGACCTACCTGCCCTATGCAGAGCAAGGAGGTCTCTTTAGGCCAATCAGCTTAAGGGGGAAAGTTGTTGTTTCTATGAAATTTCTCAGCAGTTATCAGGGATAATTTGGCCAAACTTCGAAAACAGAGATGGAAAAGGCCCTATGATGAGGAGATGCTGGTGCCTCTGTTGTCAGCTGCACCCCTCAGAGAGGATGAAGAGCCGTCAGCTGACCTTCCCTCTTCACCAGCCTCTCAGAAGGAGAGCATCCTTCTGCTCTGCCAAAACAAAAAAGATTGCCGCACTCAAAGTCCTCCCTATTACTTCCTGTGCTCCTCTCTATCCATATTCCAGACCCCCTCTGACTATCTATGATTAGTTTCTGTCAACTAGTTGCTGGCTCCACCTCCTGACCCAAGGTTGATTTTATTTAATTACAGCAATTGCAAACTTGGGGTTCACAGTGTGACTGAATATCCCTCAAAAAACCAGCCCTCTGCTTCTGCAGCTTACTGTTGGCCCCTGCATTACAAATGCTACAACCAGATACATAAGCTCATGTTTAGGAGTTATTAAGCTGAAGGTGATTAAGTCCAACATGACAGGTACCCACCACAGAGTCAAGGATTTGACTCAGGATGTAACTCAAGGAGGGAATGTGATGGCTAGCGTTATGATGATGACTAACTTTATGTTTAAAATTTTAAAATTTCTGTGCTTAAGAGACATATAAATATAGCAAAAACAGACGTCCAAATGTTAAAAGCTGCTAAGGGTTAATTTTTATAATTGCCTGGATTTGCATGACTGTAACAAAACATCCATTTCTCCTTCTGTAAACAAAAGCTTGTTTTGCTTGAGAGGACCTTCTGTTTGCACCTACACAGAATGGAACTTCGTGTTCTTTGCCTTTGTAAACTTCTGACTGAGGTGGCTGGGCACTGAGTTCAGGAATCCTGAGTCCTGGGTATAGACCTGGCACCAGTATATGAATAAAACCTCTTCTTTGTTAAAATTATTCATGGTCTGACCCAAGACTCAACACACACACATACACACACACACACACACACACACACACACACACACACACACACCTTCATACACTCACAATATAATCAATTTATGCGATTGTGAAAGTTAAGAAACTTCACTATATGCTAACTGTAAACTAGAAAACCACAGATTCTAATGACATGATTCCATCCTAATCTAAAGACCTGGGAGCCAGGGAATTACCATCTTACAACTTTCTATCTGAAGCTCAAAGATTGAGAATTTGGTGGGCTAAGTGTGGATTGTGGGGCATTGGTACAAACCCTGGAGTTTGAGAGCTCAAGCATCAGGACCTCTAATCCTAGAGATTAGGATAATAGATGGCCTATCTCAGAAAGAGGGAGAGAAATTCATTTTTTTTTTCAGCCAAATGGATGATACATATTCACAGTGGTGAGTGGCAATGTTCTTCACCCAGTCAACTGAGCCTAGAAATGTCTTTACAGATACACTAAGAGATTATATATTATAAAATACCTGGGTATCTTCCAGTCCAGTCAAAATGACACATAAAGTTAACCATCATAGTAGATATTAACATTTTATTCACATTTTCATTTCTCAGCTAAATTATTTTTATTGAAGTCTTTTGACATATATGTCATCACTGGCATATTTTACTATAAATAAATAATGATACTTTATCCCTAGATTTTTCTATATGTATATCCTTAAATTATGTGTTGTACATAGCTATAATTACATTTGACGAACAGTAATAGTTTTCAGTCTCAGCTGATATTTAGCTCATATAAAACCTTCTGCTCATTTTTTTCAAGAAGTTTATGAGTAATATTTAGTTTTTATTTTTAGATGCCAGTTATTTGGGGATGCCCAGAGAGTGATGGAACTCACTCCTTATTCACTCTACTGTCACTTAATTAGGAGGGATGCCAATGATGATTTTCTATAACTCTTTCCAATTTCACTTCATAAGACTAAAAATATTTTCAATGAGTTTTTCAGATAAATTGTTAAGTCAAGTATTTTATCTGATGAATAATTTTTAAGTATCAACTAACTGTATTAGAGGACACTGAAATCTAGTAAGGCACTATTTTTGCTTGTCTTTGGGGGTGTTTCCAGAAGAAATTAACATTTAAATTAATAGGTATATCTTCCCTCACGCACCCTGTATAGATAGGCACAGTACAACTAGCTGAAGGCCCAGACAGAACTAGTGGCAGGTTAAAGGTTCATTTTCCCCTTCATTACTGGAGCTTGTATACTCTTTCTGTATCCTGGACATGAGAACGCCATGTTCTCTGGCCTTTGAAGCCCAGAATTTCCATCACCAACTTCTTGTATTCTCAAGCCTTGGACTTGGGCTGGAGGTTACATTATTGGTTGCACTGGTCCTGGGGCTTTCAGACTGTGACTGAGCCAAGCTGCCAGATTCCTTGTTCTCCAGTTTACAAGGCCCTCTTGTGGGACTTCTCAGTCAAATGAGCCATTTCCTCTTATCCATCTGTCCACCTCTCTATCTGTCTATCTATCTATCTATCTATCTATCTATCTATCTATCTATCTATCTATCTTCTATCTCTCTATAACATATCTATATCTTTCTATCATCTTCTATCTATCTATCTTCCATCTACATACCTACCTTAGTTTTTCTTGTTGTTGATACTGTGACAAAAATACCAGAACAAAACATCTCAAGAGAGCAAAGAAACTATTGGAGAAATTATTTTGGCCACTCCACGTAGTTAAAAGGATATTTATTTAATTGTGTAACTCACAAATTAAGTAATGGGTAGGTCGCAGGGTCTGGGAAAGGTGTAACACAGTCCAGTGGTGTTCTCCGGAGCTCTGCACAGTCCACCTTCACTGTTCAGCGTCCCGGCACCAAGAGAGTGCCCAGCTCTCGGGTCCCCAGGCACCTCCCCTAGCCCTGCCTCGTAGGCGTGACAGTTGCCAGAGTCTCAATGGGGATTGGAACTTCCAGATCCAAGCTGGAATGGCTACCCACTACAGAAACTGACTTCGTTGTTTCTGGGTTACAGGGAGGCAGGAGATAGTGGTAGAAGGAACAGCAGAATAAAGTCATTCATTTCATGAAGGACAAAACACCAGTGGGGGACAGTGAAGACAAGACATCTCCAAGAAGGTGTTTTATAATGATGTGGGAAAGCAGGGTAAGGATTCTATGAAACTTCATTCAAGTCTAAAACTCAGGGCTCAGATTTCCAAGTAAATCTAAATCTTCCTTTTATGGCCCTCAGCAATTTTTTAACTAAGAACTAGTTTTAAGTGAGGTGATGATGGCATTTAATTCCTGGAGTTATTGTGAGAATTATGGTGATATTTTATTTGTACTGAAATGTGATTTTATTCATATATTAATAAATAAAGTTGCCTGGAGGTCAGAGCTAATAGCAAGCCATAGCAGAAGCTGGGTGGTGGTGGGGCATGCCTTTAATTCCAGCTCTTGGGAGGCAGAGCTAGGCAGATCTTTGTGTGTTCAAGGATACAGCCAGCATGGAGACACACGCCTTTAATCTCAATACCAACCATAGAAGACCTGGAGGTCTGTACAGACAGGCAGTGACGAGGCAGTCATGTGGTTGGGTTTACAACCAATGAGAAGGCAGAATAGAAAGTCTAGAAAAAAGACAAACACTCAGGAAGTAGGTCTCTTGGCTGAAGAGGATAGCTGCAGCAGTGAAGGGTTTTTAGCTCTTAGCTCTGACCTCTTGGGCTTTCATCTCTGCATTGGCTCTGTGTTTCTTATTTAACAAGACAGTTACATCTACATCTGGTGCCCAATGTTTGTGGTATGTACAGCCACTGGCCTGTGGCCTTTCACTCCCCCCCCCCCTCCACCTCCGCTCAGACCTGAGCTACACAAAGCCGGTTGTGGCGGCTTGGCAGCCTGCTGGCTCCCAGGCTCCCTAGCTCGGTCTAGGCTGCAGGCCTGACTGACCGTAGCTACAAGCCATTACTGCAGCTGAAGCTACTTGCTTAAAGCCGGTGCTATGAAAACTCAGGCCCACCCTGCCTGAGCTACCGCTAATTGCAGTAGCTACACACAGCTTTTGCCTGAAACGCCAATGTACGTGGTCAGAGCTTAAGACTCGACTCCACTCAAGTGGGAACACATGGTTGGATTTAAGCTTTTAGCCAGAACTTGTGGCTACGCTTTCTTGCTTTCTCCCCATCCCGCCGCCCCTTTCTCTGGATTCCTACCTCGGAAGCTAGGTAGCTGTTTTGAAATTCCCTCGGATTTCTACCATTCTATGCAGACTTGGTAAGTCAATTAAGATATCAGATATTTTAAAGGAAAAAACTATTTAAAAGAGAAATTTTTTTTCCACATTAAAAAGAAATGGGTTCTATGTGTATATTGGAAGAAAATTGGGCTTTGTTTGAAATTTTAGGCAGTCTGACAATGGAACAACTATATGAGAAGATTAATGTTGATCGAATTATGCACTTTATTACTTTTCTTATCCTTATTTTACTATTTAAAAAGATAGATAATTTAAGTGCCAGGATAAAAGTTTTAGAAAAACCTGTTAAACCTGTTAAAATGAATTATAGAGAAATTCAGATTCAGACAGAAGAAATTAACAGTGAAGTTGTTTCAAGATTGGATCATAAGGTTATAGAAAGAAAGCCTGTTTTCACACAATCACCCTTAATTTATCTGGTAACCATATAGATACTACCTGATCAAGTGAATACACAAAATATTTGGGCTCCAATTGAAATGTTAGATTTACAAAGGTTTAAGGAGGCAATAGTATCTTATGGCATGCATTACCCATATGTAAAGCAAATGTTAAACTCCTGGTCACCTTATAATAGGATTCTACCACAGGACTGGTGGGAACTGGCACATGCTGTTCTGGAACCTGGACAACAGCTCCAGTGGCAAATGTGATTCTAAGAGGAGGCTAAAAACATAGAAAAACAATGGAGGGATAAAGGTATGCAAGTCTTCCAGGATCAGCTTGTTGGAGAAGGCCAATATGCTTCAATACAAACACAATGTTTATATGATATCCAAACCTTAATTCTATGTTGAACGGCAGCCTTGAATGCATGGGACAGAGTTGAAGAACCAGGAAAGAGGAATGGGGTCTAAAAAGCCAGTTATCTGGGGTAAGTCCTGGTCCCATTGCCCACAAACACATCAAACCACACAACTTTCACCCACATTTGGAGGGCCTAGTTTGACCCCAGATAGGCTCTCTAGATGTCAGTCCAGAGTCCATGAGCTCCCTTAGCTTGGGTCAGCTATTTCTGTGTTTTTTTCCCATCATGATTCTGACCCTCTTTGCTCTTATAATCCTTCCTCCCTCTCTTCAACTGAACTCCAGGGTCTTGGCAGAGTGCTTGGCTGTGGGTCTGTGCATCTGCTTCCATCAGTCACTGGATATAGGTTCTATGATGACAATTAGGGTAGACACCAATCTGAGTATAGGGGAAGGCTGGTTCAAGAACCCTCTCCACCATTGCTACAAGTCTTAGCTGGGGCCAAATTTGTGAGTTCCTGGGGGTTTCCATCCTCTTAATGGTACACTCTGTCAAGATATCTCTTTCATTGCTCTCCCTCCATTAGAAAAAATCATCCTGAGTGAGGTAACTCAGACCAAGACAAATACCGTATGTACTCACTCATAAGTGAATGTTAGAAGCAAAGCAAAGAATAACCAGGCTACAATCCACAACCCCAGAGAAGCTAGGTAAAGAGAAGGCCACTAAGAGGGACATACATGGATCACCCCTGGAAGGGGAAAGAGTTAAGATCTCCTGGGCAAACTAAGAGTGAGGAATAGAGGGGAGAGAATGGGAGATGGTTTGTATATTTTATTGATGTCCAGTTTTCTAGTTCTTTATATATTTTGGATATCAGCAGTCTATGGGATGTGTAGTTGATAAAAATCTTTTTCTAGTCTATAGGCTGCTGCTTTATCCTAATGATGGTATCCTTCGCACTGATATTAAGAACGGAAATGTCATCTTGGTGGATTTTTCCTTTGGTGAGTATATAGTGTCCATCCATATCTCTTTTGATTAGTTTTGGCTTGAAGTCTATTTTGTCAGAAATTAAAGTGGCCACATTGGCTTGTTTCTTGGGTCCATTCACTTGAAATATCTTTTTTCATCCTTTTACTCTAAAATGATGTTTTTCCTTAGTGTTAAGGTGTGCTAGTGCAAGAGTAGAATGGATCCTGTTTTTGTATCCACTCTGTTAGTCTGTGTTATTTTATTGGAGAATTGAAAGCATCAATGTTGAGTGTTATCAATGAGCAGTATTTGTGATTGCTTTATTTTGTTATTGTGGTGCGTTTTTCCCCTTCCTTTGATTTACAAGTATGAAATTATTCATTACTTATGTTTTCTTGGTTGTAGTTAGCCTCTTCAGACTGCAGATTTCCTTCTAGCACCTTCTGTGGATCTGGATTGGTATATTGATACTGCTTAAGTTTGGTTTTATTATAGAATGTCTTTCTACATCCATTGTGGTTGAGAGTTTTGCTGGGTATAATAGGCTGGGCTGGCATCTGTGGTCTCTTAGAGTTTGTAGAATATCTATCCAAGTCCTGGCTTTTGGAGTCTCCATTGAAAAGTCAAATGTTATTCTAATAGGTCTGCCTTTATATGTTACTTTGTTTTTTCCCGTGAAACTTTTAATATCCTTTCTTTGTCCTTTACATTTATTTTTGTTATTGTTATTGTTTTTGTTATGATGCGTCATGGGGAATTTCTTTTTTGGTGCAGTCTATTTTGGTTTCTTTATGCTTTTATACTTCAATGGGAACCTCCTTTCTTTAGGTTAGGGAAATTACCTTCTATAATTTTGTTGAAAATATTTTCTATTTGAAATTCTTTAACATGGTTTTTGTCTTCCTCTATTTTTTTATTCTAGATTTCGTCTTTTCATAGTGTCCCATATTTCCTAGATGTTTCATGCCTGGACTTTTGTTTTTTTGATTGAACATTTTCTTTGACTGAGGTATCCCTTTCTTCTATTTTAACTTTAATGCCTGTGATTCTTTCTTCCATTTCTTATATTCTGTTGATGAGATTTGCCAGTGGGGTTCCTATTCAATTTCCTACATTTTAATTTCTAGTTTTACCTGTTTGGGTTATATTTATTGAATCTGTTCCCACTTTAATGTCTTGAATTGTTTCCTTCATTTCATTCTGCTGTTTGTGTTTTCATATATTTCATTAATGGATTCATTCATATTACCTTTAAAAACCTCTAACATAGTTCATGTGTTTCTACTAGTTTGGCTATTTGTCCCTGTGCTTTTTTCAATCTTGGTCTCAACAATTCTCACTCATACAATCCCTTCTCTTTCTCACTGATTGGATTCCTGGAGCTCCACCTGGGGCCTGGCCGTGGATCTCTGCATCTGCTTCCATCAGTCATTAGATGAGATTTGTAGCACAACAGTTAGGGTGTTTGGCCATCCTATCACCAGAGTATGTCAGTTTGGGCTTTCTCTCGACCAGATCAGGCCCTCTGGATAAGTGAGACAGTTGATTAGCTTGAACTCTTTGGGAGGCCCCCAGGCAGTGGGACCGGGGACCTGTCCTTAGTACATGAGCTGGCTGTTTGGAACCTGGGGCCTATGCAGGGACACTTTGCTCAGCCTGGGAGGAGGGGCCTGGACCTGCCTGGACTGAATCTACCAGGTTGAGTTGAATCCCCAGGGGAGTCCTTGCCCTGGAGGAGATGGGAATGGGGGGTGGGCTGTGGGAGGGGGGGCACAGGAGGAGGTAGGACAGGTGAATCCGTGGCTGATATGTAAAATTAAACCAAATTATAAAAGAAAAAAAACCCTCTAACATACTCATAAAAGTTATTTGGAAGTCCTTGTCTTGTGCTTTAGCTATATTGCATTTCTTAGGGTTTACTGTTGTAGAGTTGCTGAGCTCTAGTGGAGGCAAAAAAATGTCCTGGATGTTATTTATTTGTGTTTTTATGTTAGTGTCTAGGCCTCTGGTTTGGATGATTATAATTTTAGGTGCTGATATCTGGTCTTGTCTTCGTTGGGTGCATTTTCCATTCCTCAGTTTCTGTTGCCCTTTCTGGTTCTTAGGAAAGTGTGGTGGCTGTGGGTTCCCTGGTAGAGAGGGCTTCTAAGTCACTTCCAGGTGTGGAACCTGGGTGTTCCAGATAGAACTTGTTTCTTGGTTTTAGGAGCTGACATACAGTGATGGGGATGGTGTAGGAGAGAAGAGGGGCATCCTGAGAGAGTCCACAGGAGGCAGGAAACCTAGAAGGCCACAAGGAATGGAGGAAGAGAGGGAAGACAGGTCCCTGCAGGTGGTCTGCTACAGGACTGGGAATGAGACTAGAGAATTGGAATTTGGGGACTGGAAAAAGAGTGAAGATTTCCTACCTCTTCCTTGGCCATAGGCAGAGCATTTACAGGGGAAAATGCCTCCATTGTTGGCTGCTGAGACTGAAGGATAGGGTGAAGAAGGAAGGCAATAGGAGAAGATCTCTGTAGTCCTTGGATGGCCTTCAAAAGTTATTTTCTTTGAAATCAGTTTGAGTCTAGGTATTGAATTCAATCTGCACTTCACTCCACCGTTCCTTTTTCTTGAATTATGCTCATCCCAATTATGTTAGGCTCAGTCAGACAGTAGAGTTGGAGACTGCTGTTCTACTAATGGATTTACATGAAGAGTAATGTAGACTAGGCAAAATATCTTGAGGGCTGAATCTGCAAAAATGCACAGTAAATGGGAAAAGGCAAACCCAGGTGAAACTAATTTGGCTTATTTAATAATTCGAGGTAAGTACAGAGCTCTTTCTGCTATTTAAGGCATAAAATTTTCTGTTTTATTCACTCAGCTCATAAGGAGTTACACAGTGAGAAAATACAAACCACTGATTGGTTTATACAATCTTCCAGAAGAAAAGAACTGGATAGTGAAGTGTGCTGTAGTTCTGAAATAGAGCCTCATGTGAAAGAAATTAAAAATAGTGGTGGGGGGAGTAGGAATTGCAAAACTGAGCCAGACCATAACATTGCAAGCCCAGCTACCTAGCTCTTATTTCAGTAGCTATTAAGGAGAGACTTTCCCTTAAGAGTCACAAAATAACAGCAATGGGAAGGAAATAGATTTTATAAAAGAGTCAACTGAGTTAGGAAATAAACAAGTGACCTATCCTGGGCCCCACAGCTTGTGCAAAATAGCAATAAGAAAGTGGAAACTCCCCCTTCCTTGGCATCTAGCTGCTCTTTTCACTGAATAACACATTATGGAAACAATAATTCCTTGTCTATAGTTAACTAATACTTTGGAACTTGGAATTTTGGGGAGGTATGTGTGCATGCAATAAGGATTTCTCTCTGAATCCTAGTCTGCATGTCCACAGGAAAAGTGAGCTATATATTTTATCTTTTCACTTGAGCAATTCAGGGGGAAATGAAAATAATCTGTTACTGAGGGCAAAGAAAAGTGTTAAAATTGATTCTTGATATTGATTTAACATATTTAGTCTTTACCTGGCTTTTCTCTTTTTTGTGCAGATGGAGCTGAGAGTCTTAAAAATAATTCAAGATCAGCTACTTTAAACTATTCAATCAATTGAGTCAGTTCTGAATGAGTTTAGAGGTTTCACTTTCTGATAGAAAGTTTGAGAATAAATAAATCCACTCTATAAGCTTCTTTCACAGTTGGCTCCAATTCCATTTCAGTCTCTTATAACCAACAATATCACAGTATAAAGTGGAGAAGCAATGGATTACATTTAGAGCATTCCCCAGCTCTTGAAGATTGATCTTGAGCTCATTCAATATTTAAGCAAATAATTGCCAGTGCCAAGTGGGTGGTTATGGATGAAGATGACTGTGGAAAAATGTTTCTTTTTTAGGAGTTTGTGACATACTGGATGTAGGGTATAAAATGAGCAGGTAATTTTTAATCATAATAAATAGACTATAAATGGAATAAATTAATTATTAGTAACATTGAGGGAATCAGAAAATTTTGACAGATAATAATGATGTTGGGTCTTGAAAGATAACTAAGACTTCTGTAGGCCTTGAGTCATGCATGTCTCTAAACTTAGAATTGTAGTCTTTATCTTGGTTGTTAAAATGTTATGAATGAATAACTAGTTTTAGAAACATTTGAAAGTTGTAATAGTTTTCTGAGTGAACTTGACACAGCTGCAGTCATCAGAGAGGAAGGAGCCTCAATTAGGAAATGCCTCCATATGATTCAGCTATAAGGCATTTTCTCAATGTGTTCAAGAAGGGAGAGCCCAGCCCACAGTGGGTGGTGCTGTCCCTGAACTGCTGATCCTGAGTTCTATAAGAAGGTAGGCTGAGCAAGCCATGCGAGGCAAGTCAGTAAGCAGCTCTCCTCCATGGTGTCTGCTTCAGCTACTGCCTCCAGATTTCAAACCCGCTTGAGTTCTTGTTCTGACTTCTTCCAAGGACAGAGTATGATCTGGAAAAGTAAGCCAAATAAACCCTATCCTCCCCAACTTACTTTTTGGTTGTGGTGTTTTGTTGTAGAAATAGAAATCCTAACTCAGACAGAAATTGGTACTAGGAGTGGGGTATTGCTGTAATAGACCTGACCATGCTTTTGGAAGGAATTTGGAAGAAGTTTGGAACTTTGGCTAGAAAAGCCACTGAATGTTAAGAGCTCTGTGAGAGGTTCTGTGGTAACTCGGAAGATAAGAATGTTGCAGACAATGCAGAGGATGGAGGCCTGGGCTTGTGAAATTTCAGAGGGATGTTTTGGGGGCCTATGCAGGGATACTTTGCTCAGTCTGGGTAAAAGAGGAGGGGACTGGACCTGCCTGGACTGAGTCTACCTGGTTGAGCTGAATCCTCAGGGGAGTCCTTGCCCTGGAGGAGATGGGAATGGGGAGTGGGCTGGGGGGAAGGCGGGGTGGCGGGGAAGGGAAGACAGGAGAATTCGTGGCTGATATGTAAAATTAAATTATAAAATAAGAAATACTAAAAAAAGACTCTATCAGGGCCATTTGTTTTTTGAATTAAGATTCTGTGGTTCTGGTTAGCTGGAGTTGAAGAATCAGCTATGATTAACAACATACCAGAACTACTGAAGTAAAACTTTTGCTTTGCCAGAATACTGTATGCTGGTCAGATGGAGCTAAGATATTAGCAGTGTTTAAGAAGAAATCAGCATCAATGAGGTGAAATCTTCTGGGAAGTGTTTCCCGAGACCATGAAGAAGCTATGTTTTAGAGGCAGCCAAGGTTGTACCTTGTGCTGGCAGCCTGTCTTGGTAACGTGTAAGAGCCACCCAAGTGGTGCTGGTTTTGAAGGCACGAAGGAGTCATGGAAAATAGATAAGGCTTGGTACTATGATAGGTAAGGAGAGGTCATTGTTGAAGGTGCAGCCTCAGTGGCAGTTGAAGACTCAGGACTGAAGGGGTCATGCAAAGAAGTTGAGGCTTGGCAACATGAAGAGAGCCTATGAGAGGCTATTGGTGAAAGTGCAGCCAAGTTGCAGAATAAGACTCCAGTGTTTTGGAGATGCCAGTACCATCGGATGACCACCAAGAAAAACAGCAGCAGTCGAGTGATGCCTGCCATAGCCTAGAAGACAAGCTGTGTGTGCTGCAGAGGGCAGAGTCAGAGAAGTGACCCAAGTCCTTTGGAGCAGTCCTGAAGATCATGAGTGGATCCCAGCCATTGGATGGTTGGAAGTTGGTTTTGCTTTGATTTGATTGTGACTGTGCCCTGATTTTTCTCTCTTGAAGTAAAAAAGTATTTTACTGGAACCCACAGTTGAAAGACTTAAATTTTAAAAGACTTTGCATTTTTAAAGCGATTGACTATTTTAAAGAAACTGGTATTTTAATGTGTTTGAATTTGTAAAGACTGTGAGGCCTTTCAGGTTATTTAAGATCTTGGGGGTGAATAAGAAAGAAAGGGTCGATAGTGATTGGTGTGTCATGTTGACAAGTGGTCAACTGGACTGGCTGGTTTTGTGTGTCAACTTGACACAGCTACCATCACCAGAGAGGAAGGAGCCTCAACAGAGGGAACGCCTCTCCGTAAGACCCAGCTGTAAGACATGGTGGGTGGGGCCATCCTTGGACTGCTGGCCCTGCATTCTATAAGAAAATAGCCTGAGCAAGCCATGGGAGACAAGCCAGTAAGCAGCATCCTTACATAGCCTCTGCATCAGCTCCTGCCTTCAGGTTCTAGCCCTGTTTGGGTTCCTGTCCTGATTTCCTCCAAGGATGGAGTATGAGCTGGAAGGGTAAGTCAAATAAACCCTTTCCTCCCCAACTTGCTTTTTGGTCATGGTGTTTTGTCACAGCAACAGAAACCCCAACTAAGACAGAATTTTATAATGCTCTGTGGAAAATTCTATTATTCTTCTTTTCCCACTCATCTTATCTGAACTTTAGGTCAACAACTCATCAAAAACTTCTTCCTTGCTTGCATTTCTAGCTATTCAATTTGTATGGAATATTTTTTCACAAACGACAATATCAGAACCCTGTATTTACACATATGCTCCATGTCTCAATGTGATGTTATCTCCTTGAGAAGGGACATGGTTTTATGTGTTAGTCTAACTCAGCTCAGAGGATAATAGGCAGCCATTTAAGAAGAATTTATTGAATAAAATGAGTTAGACAATTGTTAAATCCTCATCTTTTGTCTCTGTGTGAAATAATGTAACAATTTTTTGCATACAAGTAAATTAATAGCATTTTTAATGAAGGCAAACATCAGAGAATTGTATGAATATATTAAAGAAATCCAATTTAACAGCACATTGCAATACTTCAAAAGGTTATGTTCTTATTTTCCCCCAAAAGTCTAGTTATCTGATTTATAAAAGAGAAAAAAATATTATCACAGAAAATTCCAGAGGGACATGTTTCCTGCCCTCTACTTTGTGTATTATGGCTAGTTTGGTGGTCTGTGAATGTGAGGAGGAGTGATTTAGAGCAATGCGGATGTGCTCTTGACTTCAGAGTTTCATGAATTTGTCCTATGTCTTTCTTCTCATGCTTGACTTTCTTTTCTCCTTGGCAACAGCTTGTACTTAAAGGAAGGGGTGCTCTGTGCATTAGCTTGGAAAGGACTGTGTCAATCACTCTTGTTACCTTCAGCAGATTCCACATTATTTTGGATGTAAAGAATCAGGTAATCAAACAGACAGATCTGGAAGTTACCATTATCTGTAAGCCTCCTAGGTATAATCTAGTCCATTTTAATGTCTCTATTTTATAGAAATGATTTCAAACTTTTATGAAAACTACTTTGTAAAGGCAGTGATATGTTACCTTTGTGGAAAAATGACATAAACATAATGATATGTAACTGAGCTTATGAAGCTTCATTTTTTCTTTTTTTTTGTTAAAGTATGTGTGTAAACTGACTTAACACCTTCATAAATCAGAAAGCTTGGGAGATTAAAAATGGAAAGAGTCTGTGCAGAAGATTGCTCGGGGGCTAAGATAACAGTGTGCTCTTTCCCCGTACTGACCCATCAGTGCATGCTCTTCCTGTTGTCATATAATTACTGAGGTTAATAGCCTGGCTTCAGCAAATTCACTAATGAGCCAGAGGAGACTAAAGTAAGAGTTGCAGGAAGCAGATGATGGCCATATTTTTGCATCTTCTGAACTGTCTACTGTAGCTGGAGTTTTTCTGGTCCTGCCTGGCTCACAATCAGGACAATTCTCTCTCGCCCGCCAGTCCCACAGCCGCTCAGACCCAACCAAGTAAACACACAGAGACTTACATTGCTTACAAACTGTATGACCATGGCAGGCTTCTTGTTATCTACTTCTTCTGTCTTAAATTAACCCATTTCTATCAGTCTATACTTTGCCATGTGGCTCGTGGCTTACCGGTACCTTACATCTTCCTTGTCATGGTGTCGGCTGGCAGTGTCTCTCTGCCTCAGCCTTCCACTTCCCAGAATTCTCTTATCTGCTTGTCCCGCCTATACTTCCTGCCTGGCTACTGGCCAATCAGTGTTTTATTTATTAACCAATCAGAGCAACACATTTGACATACAGAACATCCCACAACAGTCTATACACACACACACACACACACACACACACACACACACACACACACACACACAAACAGAATAATACACACACACAGACAAACAGAATAATACACACACACACACACACACACACACTATTAAAATGGGTTCTGAGGTTCAGGTTTGAAACCACTATTCTTTATGAAAATTAGCTGACAAAATTTGGAATTGTGTTGTCATCTTCATGTTCAAACAGTGTGAGCCATAGGCAATGTCATTATTATGGGAATGAGAAAGGATTCCCTAAGTTTTCACAGGCTGCTCAGGTGCTAACAGAACAAAATGCTTTGAACCCAGGTGATCTTAGTCAGCAGCCACAAGTCTAACCACACTTTTAATTTTTTCTTTATTTTTTGAGAATTTTATACAATGACATAAGATCATTTATGATCATATCTACTTCCTATTTCCCCCTGCAATTCCTCTCCATCCCTTGCAACATGAGCCTTCCCAATTTTTCTTTCTTCTCTTTCTTTTTTTCTTTTTTTTGTTTGTTTTTTTGTTTTTTTCGAGACAGGGTTTCTCTGTGTAGCTTTGCGCCTTTTCCTGGAACTCACTTGGTAGCCCAGGTGGCCTCGAACTCACAAAGATCCGCCTGCCTCTGCTTCCCGAGTGCTGGGATTAAAGGCGTGCGGCACCACCGCCCGGCTTCTTTCTTTTCCTTCCTTCCTCTTCTTTCTCCTCCTCCTCCTTCCTCCTTCTCCTTTAACCCAGAAGTCCAGTTAGTGCTGCCCACATGTGCATGGGTATGGGCCCTCTTCTGGGGCATGAGAAACTTACTGGAGGCCACATCCTCTGAAAAAGAATTATTGGACCCCCACAGCAACTATTCATTACAATTCCTCCTTAGTTAGGGCTGGGGCCTGGCTATCATCCATCGCACCTAGCCTGGGGTTTTTTGCATGGGTCTTGTGTAGGTACCCACACATTGCCACTTCCAGTCAGCAGCACTTTACGGCACTAATTCCCAATCCCTTGGCTCTGGCACTCATTCTGCCATGTCTTCTGTGATATTTTATATGTTGTCAGTTCCTACCTCCAAGTTATACACAAGGCTTTGAGATTCTTCCCAATCTTTTCCCATAAGACAGACAGACTACAGGGATTGGTCAGGTTTAGGCTCCAGATTTCACCCAAATTGGTGTTTGAACGTTCAACAAATAGAGCTGGTATAATTGAAGATAAACATTTCCTGAATGACTGAATGAATAGGGACTCTAATATAATTCTATACTTCTTTTTTAAAATATTTATTTATTTTTATTTATGTGTATGAGTGTTTCACTTTCACATATGTATGCCATGTGCATGTGGTAGCTGCTGAGACAGAAGATGGCATCAGATCCCTTGGGACTGGGCTTGCAAATGGTTGTGAGATGCTATGTGGTGCTGAAAACCTAATCTGTTTCTTTTGTAAGAGCAGCCAGTGCTTTTAATTGCTGAGCAATCTCTCTGGCCCAGTAGTTCTCTTCTTATTGAAGCTCTATTGAAATTTTGATTATATGCCCTCAGTTGGAGTCAGGGTTGTATATATGGACTCAGAGAATATTGTCTCCTAATCAGATGATATCTAAAAGAGAAAGTCAATTGCATGTGAGTGTTAGCAGGGCATTTCTTACACACTATATTACATTGTGAAATTGCTTATTAAATTTCATCAATCCAGGGGCATTTTAAGAGCTAGCAGGCTGTGCTATCTTTGCTTTTTGTCTCCATAGTGCCGGCTGAAGAATTAAACTATGTATTCCCAGGAATACAAGATTTCAATACCAAGAGATGACAGCAGGATACTTTCTCAATAAAAACAGCAGAGAAATCAACTTAAATACCGAGTTGTTATGCTAGAATTAATGCCATTCTATATTTTGTCAAGGGAAACTAACAAGCATTTTGATTCCATGGTGCATTTTATTATTGTGTGTTGGTGTCAAAGTCTAATAACACCATTCAGTTATGAGATCTTAGTGTATTGTATAAGATAATTAGGAAAAATTAATAATCATTGATTGTTTGCATGTAGTAATTATAAAGGTAATAAAATTTGCTCATGTGACTTTAGGAGGATAATATAGCAAATACTATAACATAATTTTTAAGTATTTTTAACTTTAGTTCAGATATAGGCATTTTTATTCATAGCAAACACAGGATGAGCAGGTGCAAATTAGTCTAAGTCTCCTGGAAGTCATCTTGACGCTAGTTTCTTTGGCATGGTTCCATTTTATAAATAAATACATCCTATTACATTTATTTACATTTGGTTGCAAGCTAGTAGAGAAAAACTTGTTTAACAAATATCAGGCTAAACTGTATCTGATTATTTGGCAGGGTATGTCTCACAGGGCACAGTAGCTCTGAGTAATAAACATGAGCGACAGAGAGACAAAACATCTGAAAAAATGCTGTCTACAATTCTCCAGTCTTTAGTTGGCTTAGCCGGGCCCCTCAGATCACAGACTAGAGGGGAGAGATTTGGTGAATCTGTCAATCTTCCCTTCTCCACCCCTTTTTACACCGGGAGCATGAGCCAGGTGAGATAAACTTTATATGTCAGTTTTCTCTTGGAAATGAAGTATACTCACCCCCTCTTTTGTTTACCTTGGGAGGCTTTTACAAACAACTTTCATTGCAAATGGAACATGTTCTCCACAAAGGAACAATAAATGTTCTGCAAAAGATTCAAATCTGTGTCTCATCTCTTTTCTTACCAAGTTAGAATTCTTTTACAGCCAGAACTTAACAACTTATATCCTTTCAAGGCCAACCTGGTGTACATTTCACAACACACACACACACACACACACACACACACACACACACACACACACACACACCTTCATGTATCAATCAAACATTACTAAACATTCTGAAAAGTGAGTGGTCACAGGGACAGTGATGATGTTTTACCAATCTTTTAGATTTCAGTTTCAAAGCTGTCATTTAAGCATGAACTCCTGTTTTTAGGACTGCTACTTCCTGAGATGCAATGGCTCTTGTCCTAAATATCATATAAGACTATACCCTATTCCCTATATCACCCATTTCAAAGCTGAGGTTTCAGTAATTAAGGCAATAGTAAAGTGGTGTGCACCTAGGAACCTATAAAGAAATTAAAACCCTCCAAACTGTAAGTCTTCTCATGTGATTATGGAGCTGGAGATAGACAGAGAGGTCAAGTCCAGTTTTTAGTTTCTTTCCCACTAATCCAAGTTACTTACAATCTCAGTCTGATGTGGCCATGTGGAAGCTCCTCTTCAGATATGTCAGTGTTGAAAAATGATGTATGGAAATTATTATCCACATGCTCAGAGCTCCAACAGGTTAATTTGTTACATCAAATATGTATGGTCCAAAGATACTGAAGGGAAAATAAAGATATGGAAACACGTTTCTTTACAAGCTCCCTCATACTGCTCTTTCAGTGTCTGTGGACATTTAAGGTCCTGTTGTAAAAGAAATGAAAGATTCCTAGAATATATCATTGGCCTGATTTTCTGCCATGCAGAAGACATAGGACAAAGACCACTTCCAAATCATCACATTACAACGTTCTCATTACCCTTTTCTATACCATATGCTTGTTACTAGTTCTAGGCATCATGAAAATTTACATGCTCAACATAGAAGAGGTGAGTTCAGATTCTGTCTTAGGCAGTCATCTTATCATACCCTTGGGTTCTTCTTCAATTTGCAAATCTATCAACAGAGCCAACACATCAGCATTGTTGGTTTTAATCAGAAAGGTGACATTAAAGTTATCTTAAATGTTTAATTTAGAGCCACAGAAAAAACATTATAGCAACTACCCTTTGATCTTTTACCAAAGAGCAGGGCAAAAGGAAGATTTGAAAACATTTGCCTATCACATGTAATGGGCTTTCTCAGAGCTCTGCAGGATTTTAATATTATTCCATAAAAACAATCCCTATTCTATTTGAGAATTTTTAGTTTAGTGGTGCCACTGGCCAGTTTCTCATCTCCCCTATTTGGTTTACCTCAGGAGGCTTCTGCTGCAGTTTTCATAGGCAATGGAAGATTATGCTTTCCATAAAGCAGCAATAAAATGTTCTATCACAAGACTTAGATCTGTGTCTCATTTCCTTCCCTAACAATTCAGAATTCTCTTTGGCCCAGGACTTAAAATTTTATGCTACTTTTTTTTCTAGAAGCATGAGGACAAGATCAATTTCATTGTCTTCTAGTGTTTCTCACTTAATTAGCCTTTTTGATCTTGATGAATAGATGGATTCTTTTCATATAATTTATTAACGTGATCATTTCATCTCCCACTTTCCTTTTTTCCTAAGGGGGAAAAAAGACAGAGAGCATACCAGACACTGAAAAGTTGTTTGCACAGATCAGAAAGCTTTTTAACATGATACTTAACAAGCCTGGGGGTTTTCAGAATTTTATACACATTATTCATTGGATTGAATGAGCTGTATTCTCCCAGGCCAAAGAAAATAGTTTTAGTTGGTATAGATGAAGAGTTGCAGAAAAATTTATGTTCTTATTCCTGTCCTATCTGACCATTGCAGATCAATAAAGGATTAAAAAACAAGATATTTATCTACAATATACTTTCAAATTTGTTCTGTATCATAAAGAGGCATAAAATATAAACATGGATTATGTCTTAGTTAGGGTTTCCATGCTGTGATGAAACACCATGACCAAAAAGGAAGTTTGGGGGAAAGGATTTATTGAACTTCCACTTCCACTCTGCTGTTCATCATCAAAGGAAGTCAGGACAGGAACTCAAATAGGGCAGAAACCTGGAGGCAGGAGCTGATGCAGAGGCCATATAGGAGTGCTGCTTACTAGCTTACTCAACATGCTTTGTTATAGAACCCAGGACCACCAGCCCAGCGATGGCAGCATCCATAATGAGTGGGGCCCTCTCTCACCAGTCACTAATTAAGAAAATGCCCTACCACCTACTGCCCAATCTTACAGTGGCATTGTCTTAATGGAGGTTCCCTTCTTTTAGATAGATAACTTAGCTTGATTCAAGTTGACATAAAACTAGCCAGGACAGATTCTCACATAGTTAGAGTTAATAGTATGCCACTTTTCTGTAATAGAATACATATATTTTTGATACTTTAAATAGTGGGAGATATATATATGATAAAAGTTATAACTAAATAATTGTGCACACCATTTGGCTTCAAAATATTGCTGGTAAGTTCTCATGCTCTTTAATTGAGTGCTTTTTTAGAATTCTTCATTTCTTCTATTAAAAATAAGTATGCTCTTTTGGTTGCTTCTTCCTTGGCATTTTGCATCTTAGCTTGGGCTTCTACATACTTCAGTGGGGCATCTCCCACTCTTGGGTAATTATTTATGGGTAAATGTCGAAGTAGGGCATGGCTTCAGTGGGTATTTGGCCCTGTTCTGAAGAAGGCTGCAGATCACCTGTTCTGAACACAAAGCTAGTGCCATGACAACTGTACCAGGGTCTCCACTAGCAAACGCTCCTCTCCTCAGTGTTATCCCATTCCATGCTCCCTTGACTCCCTTAGCTTCTCATTTCTTCAGTTCCATATATGTTCCAAACACTTGTCTGCTTCAGAACGTTCCACACTTGTCCTTTCTTTGTGTCTTTCCCCTTGAGCTTAAATGTCACTTCTGAAGAGAGGCCTTCACTAAGCTATCAAAACACATTGCCCTGCTATCCTTTACAATGAATGCTTCTTCCACTAGCAGCACTCTTTAGAATTTGGCAGGATGATTTTCAGTGTTCTTAACTTTTGTCGTAAAATTCATGAGACTTCATGTGTTTGAGCTGTTCATTATTGCATCTTTATGATTTCACTCTAATTCTGACACACAGCAAATGTTTGAGAAGTGTAAGGTGAGTAAACAACACTTTTTATAACTATATATATATATATATATATATATATATATATATATATGCCAATATATAATTCTGTTAGATTGCTATATATTATTAACAGAGTTTATTATTGGTATCTGGGTATGTTAAAAATTAGCTTGGCCTACACATAATGGCAACTTTCCTGAATTTGCCCCGGTTGAATACAGTTATGTAAATAAAAGTGTTCATCTTTGCATTAGTATGAAATTATTATTATTAATGATAAAAGAACTCTAGGGGCTCATAAGTTCATAGTTAATACCACTGACTGCAGAGGACCTAATCTGTTTTGAGTCTCAGCACCCACACGGCAGCTCACAACTGTCTGTAATAACTAGTTCCATGGTGTACCAGACATGCAGGTAGTGTACATACATGCATGCATACAAACACTCATACACATAAAATAGTAAAATTAAAAGCCCTTCAACAATAATACTTATTTATACAAAAACAATTTAAAAGAATTTGGAAAATATAAGGTATGAGAATGAAAATATAAAACTAGTAGTGATAATCAGTCAGAGAGAAGCCACATAAGTCATCTGCTTTTATAGTTTACAATGAATGCATAAACATACATTGTTTATTAAGACGAATCTACACACTGAGCTCGTGTTGTAGCTCAGTTCATAGAGTACTTGCCTAGCATGCTCCAAGCCCTTAGATCTACAGCATGGCATAAAAACAATGTAAAATTGAGTGTGATGGTGAATGCCCATTATCCCAGCACTTGGGGAGTAGAAGCAGAAGGATCAGAAGTTCAAGGTCATTCTCAGCTACATGATGAATTTAAGGCTAGAATACATGAGATATTACATTTTAAAAAACACATGGGGATGGGAAGTGGGCACTAAGTCCCATCCCAAGCCAAACTTCAGGGAGAAGAAAAATCAGTCTTACTCAGTTGAGTAACACTAGATATATCAACCATATTCCAGAATAGGCCTCATGCTCAGGAGCAAATGTACAACACATACTGGACTCCATCTTTCTCTTTTTCTTTCTCACGTGAGTGGGTATGAACACGTGTATGCATGCAGTTTTTTTTGTATAAAATTCTCAAAGAACAAAGAAATGCACTAAAAACAAATATTACTGCCACAAGCAAACAGAAGAGAGGGACATTCAGCAGAGGGGAGTGGAACCAGCAAGAGTGGCGGAGAAGAGAGGGGGAGCCTAGTGGGGAGCAAATATGAGCAAATGAGACAGAGTTGGAAACACGACCCAAGCCAGGCAGTTGAGTCCTCTCCCGGGCTTATTTGTGACTATTGCTGGTATCTGCTTGTGACTTCATCACTTGAAGAACACAGTGAGAGAAAATTGAGTCACCATTGGAAGAAATGTAGCCACAAGAAACAATGAAGAAAGAGGGTATCTTGAGAGCCTGTGTATCTTGACTGCATTTCTTTGCCCCCGCCTTGCTATAGTTCAAATGCACTGATAAATTGTCTCTTTGAGGCTAGGATGGTTGGGCTTTGGTACTTTGTTATTAAAAGTACCTTGAAAAATACAGACATCAGGGACCTTTACCCATAGCTCCCATGACAGTAAGATCTAGGCCTGGAAAATCTGTGGTTCATATACGTCTTTCAAGACGATTACTACAGGAGCAAAGTTTTATAAAGCTGGGCTATTTTGTGTAGGTCCTTTTCTGAAGGTCTTACACACTGAAAATCATTAAGAGCTACACAGTGTGCTGTGCTGTCTGGATTCTGAGAGGGATACTACTGATGGTGTTCTTTCCACCACCCAGTGTGTTTGAAGCTAGGGTCACACTGAGAATGAGTTGGTGTTAGAAAACACTCAGCCTGTTTTTTAGGGGGGTATTGTTTTGTTTTGTAATTATAAGATTTTTTTTCATCAAGCTTAGTATTTTATAGATGAAATGTAACTTGGCATCAGAAATAGAAAGCAGCCATTATGCCTCTATTCTTTAGATTTTTTTTATCACATTTTCACCACTTACTTTTATTTCTGCATTTTAAATACAAGCATCTCTTCTAATACTTTAAAAATATTTCTTATCTTTTGCTTATTTAATGGTATCTTCATTTATCCAATGTAATAGTGACTTTTAGGGTAATGATTAACTCTAGGTAGCTTAATTTCTCTGAGATTAACTATCATTCATGGGAGAAGTCTTTGAAGATGATCGTATTACATGTGATTCTTCTCCTTTGTCAAAGTTCCTGATGTTGACATCTGGTCATATCTACTCTCTGCAAACAAGCCTGTGTGTGTGTCATCTTAATGTGATAATATCTACTGGAGGAACTGTGGAGTACCCATATTCCATCCATCTCTGTGCAAGCAAATGTTCAGAGAGATGCAAGAATGGAGAAAAAGCATGGCCAGACTTCTTGGTAACTATTTGCTATTTCAACTACTCTCTGAGTCTAGTTACCCATGATAATTTTCTTGCAACAAACATATCCTGTCCCTTGATTTCTTGGACCATTTGTGTCCCATGTTCCTATCTTGGATTACTTTGTTACATGTTCAGGTGATTGATCACAGACTGTCAATCACTTCTCTAATGTTCTTCTTTTGACTTGGAGTTCTGCGTGTTGTTCTCCTGGGCATTGGCTTTACTCTACATGGACCTCTCTAAATCCTGTATATGATCTTCTGTTCCTCCCTGGATTTTGCTGAAGTTACAACCAATGATACAAGCATCTTTGTCTACTTGGCTCTGTGAGAACAGCTTCCCTTACTGTTTCCCTGGGTAGTTCTTGTTTCTTCCTAGCTTGTTCCATGTTTCTTTCCCTACTTCACACCTGCAGTTTCTTCTTTTTAATTTTCTAATTATTCCTGATGTCTTATGCTGCTGTCCTCTTATTAATCCATTTGTCTTTCTTACATACCTTAGTACAAAGAGAATGCAATAACAGATCAGGCACTCAGGCTAGCCTCCTTTTACACTGCATGACATTTGGTGGAATTTATGTGAGTGTGAACTTACAGGCACAGTCAGAAAGGAAGATAGCATTTCAGTTGAAGTTTTTCCCTGTCTGTATCCGTATTCACCTATATCCTCTATACATATCTTTTTATATTTTCATATTAATCATATCCATACATATGTGTGGGTATAAAGCACATTAAACTCATGAAATAAACAACTCAAAAACTCTAGGAAGTTCCTGAAGCTGACCAGATTCATTAGACCCCTACCTCCATACATGTGTATCCAGTCACCCATATTTTTTAAGTGATCCCAATAAACTCATTGGTTCACCGAGTTTGACTTTGGTAGTATCCGTACTTTGAATTGTCATCAATTCCCTACGGGTGAATAGATGTTTGTTTATGTCAGTCCAGAAACAGAATCACACAACAGGTATATAGTCCTTTGGTCTGTGTAAGTTCTTTCTAGGATATCTGGCAATTGATTAATTCACCTAAAGGTATAGATGGGCATATAATACAAACTATATATATATATATCACACACACACACATATATATCACACACACACATATATATCACACACACATATATATATATATATATCATACATATACATATATCATACACACACACACACACACACACGTAATTGCTTGATCTGGAAATATTACCAGTTGGCTAATGTTTGAAAACATATTCCCCAGTTGGCAGAGCCATATGGGGAAGTTGTGGGAACCTTTAGAAGACAGGGCCTAACTGCTAGAAGTAGGTCACTAAGAAGGGGCCTTTGAAGTTATACCTGGCCTCTGATTCCTGCCTTGCTCTTTCTGTTCCCTGGTCTATCATGATGTGAACAACTTCTAACTCAGACTCCTGACACCATGAACTAAACTACTGTTCCCTGTCTTCTTCACCTGATGAACTGAAACTTTCTGAAAACTTGACACAAAATATATCTCTTAAATTGTCTATGTTAAGTATTTGGTCAGAGTGACATAAAACTACTAGTATAACATAATGTAATATAAAGCATGTTGTAATACAATAATTATACCTATCATATATAATACTGTTAAGGGTAGGAGAGAAGAGAATAAATAAGAGAAGGTAGAGATATATGATAGATAGATAAATAAATAAATAGATAGATAGATGATAGATGGATATGTAGGAGTTGAGAAATTAGGTCATATGAAGGATCCTGGGATATCCAATAGCTTTAGCCAGCAAGGTGGGAGACACAGTAAAACCAATGATATATATTTTAATCCAAGCCTGAGTCTAAAGACAGCAGAGGAGCAGGACCATTGTCCTGGGGAGCAGATAGGCAAAGACACTGAATTCTCACTTAGTCTCTTGATTCAGGCCTTACAAAAATTACATGAGATCATCAGAATCAAGAATGACATTTCTTTACTCAGTCTACTGATCCAAACACTAGTGTCATAGAGAATCACTCTCACAGAGACATCCAGATGATGTTTAATCAAAGGCCTGGTTATTTGTCGCTCTATAAAATTAGCCACTACATATATCTAAATGAAATGACTTCAAGTACTCATCATATCTTATGGGTACCAAGTCCTCAGGGTTCACCATCCCTTGGCCTCATAGGGATGTTTCTGTTCCCAACATGCTCCTCACTTTTCTCCCACACTCTATTTCTTTTCTTTTTTTTTTGCTTTTTGGTTTGATCCAGATAGGTGAATTTTCACAAGAGAATAGTCTTGTATCTGAGTAAAGCTACACAGATGATGTGTGTGCTTGCTGAATCAGGTAAAAGCTACAGCACATAGCTATATTCCTGATGGTATATTCACTTCCTCACTTGCTATTTTTCTCCCATCCTCTTTCCCTTCTATGCTAAAGACCCATCTTTCTGTTTATTTAGTAAGGACATCACTTTAGCTGTTTTTTGCTTTGTTTTGTTTTCAGTGGAAAGATGGGCTCTCACCATTTAGCCCCAGGTGACCTTGATGTCACTATATATCCCAGGCTCATCTTGAATGTTCAATCCCCTTGCCTCAGCTCCCAACTGCCAGGATTTACAAGTGTGTCGCACTTCGCTCCAACTTGACTAATTCCTTATTGTATCAGTCTTCTAAATTGTTAGCTTACAGATCTGCTTTCCCCACACAAAGATGGCTCACTCCTGTAAGACTATTAAAATGGTAATTTCTTCACCCTGCCTTTTTTATCCATGCAGTAATCATTTATATATTTATTTATTCATTCATCTGAAAGGAGCAGCACATAGAATCTGATAAATGTAGTGAGACCCTCCCCCTGTTGAAGGATGCATTATGATAGTACTTAAGCAATGATAATCAAGAAGTTGTACTATGATTTAGCTTTTTTAAAAAAAATTGCATTAGCAGAAAAGGTTTAGAATGAGGAAGGAATCCATGGGCTCAGAACTTCAGACATTCTAGGAACTGTAATGGCTAAAAAGTAAACTAAAATATTGATGGATAAGATAAGCCACACATTTGTTGAGGCCACTATTTAAATCAGTAAACAATCCATTTCTAAAGGAGCAGGGTACAAAGATAAAGTTGGGATGCCAGGATTTAGCATGGATGGGCAGTGGACCTTATAGAAATGATGCCATTTAAGCAGAATCTCAGAGGATAGGTTATCTAAGAAGGCTAATGAAGCATTTCCATATGCTTGGAAATTCCCTGATGGAGGCGGTCAGTGTGATGAAGATTTACTATTTTCATAGAGTCGTCTTTACATGTCAGAATTTGGTGCATCCCAAATTAAACTCTTACCTTTCTCTCGGGTTTTCTTTTCCTGCAACACACAATGGAAAACAATGACACTTTCCTAGTTGTTGAAGGCAAAAGCTGTACATCATCTTTGTACTTCCCACATGAAAACACAAGATAGTTATTGATTTTACCATTTTAAGTTACTTTCAGATACTTAACTAGTCCATGCTTCTTGTTACCTTTAAGCAATTGTTTCTTTGTCTGGAGCATGACTCCTTTCTTACAGATCACTCATGCATGCCTGACTAACTCATACTCATTCTTAAACCCTCAGTGTAGACATTACTTGTGCCAGGAAGCATTGTATAAAGACTACATCCAATATAGATGCTCTCCTTGGGGCCTCTCAGAATATGCCAGTGAGCTTTTATGATTGTCTTTTCTAATTGTATGATAGTATATTTATCACCTCTAAACGTTTCTAAGCACCATGGGGACAGGATCTCTGTTTTTAACTCTAACTACTTTTGCAGTGAATAAGACAATGATTAGCATGAAGTAGGTATTTGACAGGTTCCTGCAAAATGAATGAGTATATGGATAATTGAAATTTCACAGACAGAAGGTTCCAGTAATAGTAAAAGCTATGGTGTGGATATGAATCTGTGTGGCAAAACAGAATAGGAGCTGAAAGTCACCAGGACTGAGAAGAAGAATTTGTCTACATTGTAGGTGTTTGGTGCAACTTAAGGGCAGGGCAATGGGCGTGAGGTGACTATAAAGACACCTAACCACAAACCAACATCTTCAGTAAACATGGTAAAGAAACCAGAAAGTCAACAGGTCTTTCTATAGATGTAACCAACCATCTTATTAAATAAGAAACACAGAACCAATGTAAAGAAGAAAGCCAAGAGATCAGAGCTAAGAGCCTTACCTGTCTGCTGCAGCTAGCCTCTTCAGCCAAGAGACCTACTTCCTGTGTTTTTGTCTTTATATAGACTTTCTGTTCTGCCTTCTCATTGGTTGTAAACCCAACCACATGACTGCCTCGTCACTGCCTGTCTGTACAGACCACCAGGTCTTCTATGGTTGGTATTGAGATTAAAGGTGTGTGTCTCCAGTGCTGGCTGTATCCTTGAACACACAGAGATCTACCTAGCTCTGCCTACCAAGTGCTGGGATTAAAGGTGTGCACCACCACCGCCCAGCTTTTGCTATGGCTCTAATAGTTCTGACCCCCAGGCAACTTTATTTATTAACATACAAATCACATTTTAGTACAAATAAAATATCACTATAGTCACCCACAGGAAAAGCCACAGTCAGATTTAGAAATGTCAAAGAAGGAAAAAGTTTTATATAGTCATAAGTATTTCATAGGGAAGTATAGCATGAATCTTAAAAGGTCTTACTAATGAAAATAAACATGGTGCCAGGTACTGGGGTGAACG
Source organism: Peromyscus leucopus (assembly GCF_004664715.2). Lineage (NCBI taxonomy): Eukaryota > Metazoa > Chordata > Mammalia > Rodentia > Cricetidae > Peromyscus > Peromyscus leucopus. Next base: position 42,409,611 of record NC_051063.1, read on the forward strand.
CTGAATGATCAGAGAAACAGAACAAGTCACAGCCGCCTCACCTTGCCAGTTCCTCAGCTGATCCTGTTTCCTCAGACCTCTGTGTCCTCATCCGGAATGAATCTCAGCTGAACTGCGGCTAAAAGCCTAAAAGCTTAGCCAGGCTAGTTCCTGGTCCTCATGCCTTATATACCTTTCTGCTTTCTGCCATCACTTCCTGGGATTAAAGGCGTGAGTCACCATGCCTGGATGTTTCCAGTGTGTCTTTAAACTCACAGAGATCCGGATGGATCTCTGCCTCCCAAGTGATAGGATTAAAGGCTGTGTGTGCCACCATTTTCTGGCCTCTATATCTAGTGACTGTTTCGTTCTCTGACCCCAGATAAGTTTATTAGGGTGCACAATATTTTGGGGAACACAATATCACCACAGAGAAGCAAGGTTGTTATACATTTAACATCTTGGTAATAATTAGTATTTTGAATATAGGTGACCCAAACCTCATGATATAAACACACTATTATTAAGATCATCAATAAAAGCGTGTTGTTCTGGCCACTGATGCCAGGACCATGTTTTAACTGCTGTCTGACACGTTAGTAGATTTAGAAGAGCCCAGGGACATTCCTGGTAGCTCTGAGGTGTGCCTACTCTTACATCATGTAGTTACCTTCCCCACGACACACTCTTGTCTATAAGTTTCTAACACATTGTACCTTTTCCATTCTTACATTGCTCTGAGTCATTTCCCTTCTCTTGATATCATGTACCTTCAGTAGCTGATTCTCCTCACTTGCACTGGGATTTTCTGAACCAATTTTATGACAGGAATGTTTCATTTTGTTCATAAATCTCTCAGATTTTCTTCAAGCCACATCTCTGACATTCACTTGCTTTTATGAATATCAGTTTTAAGGTTGGTAAAAACACCCCGTGAATATCTTCCGTTATTTGTTATTTCCTTAAAGTCTTTCATTTTCAAGTTCAGATGTAATCCTGTCACCCCGTTTACCCAGATTGCCAGTCTATTGTAATGCCTTTTAAAATAGTCATGATGCCTGTTGTGACCAGTGTCTGCTCTCCAGAGAGGAAAACCTATGTTTGTAACCTTATCTTTTGAAGTATCATCTCTTATTGGCTAACTCTTTTTCTATTCACGCTATGACATAACTCAGTATTTCCGATGTTCCATGTGTAGCATGAATCCACTCCTGATGAACGACATAGTCCAAGGGATTTGCCTTGTAACACATGCCCCTAAGAGTCGTTCCAAGTGGAATCAATAACGAGCATTTTTACCAGGTAGTGTCCTGCTGGGGACGGTGCTTCCCTTCAGTCCATCACAGTGATCTTTATATTATCCTGACCTATCTTTCTCTGCTGGAAGTTTCCTTTTCTTCCTCTACCCTTTGTCTCACGGCAGGTGGAAGAGGCATGGTGGAGAAGGCTGTCATATTTGTGTCTTTTCTTCTGTCATTCTCTTGCTCACCTCTGTGTTTCTTCTCACTCACTTTCCCCATGTTAGCTGGTCAGCTTTTTAAGTCCTTGTTTGTGGCTGGGATCTGAGAACGATCCTTTTCAGATAGTCCCTCTGTCAGTGAGACAGACTTCTTGAGAAAGACTGGACAGATGTGGGACAGCACTTAGGTTCCAGACTGTCACCCTCTCTCCCATGCTGCTTCTCCAAGGTCTGAGCAGAACCCACACTGTCATCCTCACCCTGTATTTCTCATTTGATTTGGTATATTGAGTTTAATCATAGTTGAGGGAAATATCCTTTCCCTCGGGAACTCACGAAGTCACTTTTCCTTTCTTATTTTTTTCTTCCTTTCTTTGCATTTTTATTTACTTATTTTTTTTTGCCAGTTTGAGGCTTGCTTAGTGAACCCTCATGAATAAAATGGCACCATTTAAATAAGTAATAAGTGAACATCATATAGCATTGGTGGTTGATGCTATTTAAAGTAGTGCTTCTGTATAGAACAGCAGATTCTCATCTGGAAAGTTATGTTTTTTGACCTTAGAGGGCAGCTTCAGTGGGAAGCATGAGAGAGGAAAAGGAAATGAAATTAGCTCTAGTTTCCCACATAACTGACAGGCAACAGATTTCACAGATAGATACATTGACGTCTGAGTAGGAAGTCTCCTCACACCATCAAACGGGAACACTGGTAATATAAAGCCTGGCCTGGAGCCTCTTTCTCCTGTGGGTGTTGCTGAAAGGCTCCAGTTGAAAAGAAAATATAGAAATTGTGGGTTGGTGATTTTTTTTTTTTAGGCAGGTAGTTTTTTTTTTTTTCCATTAGTACTAACTAAGATACTGCAATTCTGACTTTCCTGCTGTCTTAGTGTTTTTATTGCTGTGAAGAGACAACGTGACCATGGAAACTTTTATAAAGAAAATATTTAATTGGGGTGGCTCGCTTACTGTTTCAGAGGTTCAGTCCATTGTCATCATGGCAGCGTGCAGGCAGACTTGGTACTGGAAGTAGCTGAGAGTCCTACATCTTGCAGGCAAGAGGATGTCAACTGACACACTTGGTAGTAGCCTGAGCATAGAAATATCAAAGCCCGCCTCCTACACTTCCTCCAACAAGGCATACCCACTCCAACAAAGTCAATATCCTAATAGTGCCACTCTCTATGAGATTATGGTGCCCAATTACATTTAAACTACAATACCTGTTTATTCAGGCACATAATTATGAGGAGTCCCACAGCACTTCTCAGCCATCTTGCCTTCTTGGAAACTCATCTACAAGAAACAATGAACTGGCATCCAGGTTTCTGAACTGCTTTGATGCTTCTTTGTGATATGAGAAATAGACATAGGGAAAAGTTGGAGGACAACTTCTTCACCTCTAGATAAATTCCCATAGAGCATACAGCAAGCCTGTGGCTACCACTGACTCCAGAGTCATGAAGAGGGCATCTGGTGGCCTCTTATATTCTCACAGTAGGATGTTTTGTCTCTCTCTGCTTTTTATAATCCATTAGGTAGTTAAGGGGACCACTTTTAGACTATTTAAGTAGTGAAAAATGATACAAAACCCAGTTGTATGTCTAGCCAGAGGCTACAATATATACAAGAAATGAATATTTTATAACAGTCAGCGTGGTATTTTGCTGTCAGTGTGCACTGCCTCTAGCCACTGTCCTGGTCTGAAGTCTTATTCTGTTCAAAAAGAAGAAACAACATTTAACAAATTCTAAGCATGTAGTTTGTCTTCAGCCACTGAGCTGATGCATTATCTAATCTGTACACACAGAGTTCTGACTTCATTGTGTTCTGCTAGAATCACATTCCAGGGCTTCATGGTCGATATTATGCAATGTCACTTTGCCAGTTTGTGCACTGCCAATTTTCTGGAGCAAGCTTAATTATGCAAATGTATCTGATAATAGATTATTCACTTTAGTCATGCACAACTATTTATTTTTTATGCATGGCCCTAGTGACTTCAACAAACTCAGTAACAGTTAATTTCACATCCACCAAGGAGACATGGGAGAGGACATAATTCTAAAGCAGGTCAACTGCTCTGAGGGGCAGCAAGCTACTTCATGGGAAGTCACATCTGAGGCAAGGCCAACTATTTCTAGGGAGCATGCCAGCTGTAATTGCCTATCAGCTGTTTTCAGACTTGAAAGCCATTTCATGGGGTGGAGGAACCATGCCATGGAGAGTCGGATAGGATACTGTTGGAAATGATGGTTTGGAGGTAGATAGGAAAGAAGCTTGCTTACTTACTTCCTCTGACTCCTAAACTGTAACATTTTTCTATTTGTGCCTCTTCTGGCTTTAGGGATAATAAAAATATGCCTGTAAGGAAAACTGTAGAGACAAGTTGAAAGAGATATTCTAGAGTATTTTGTTCTTCTCTGAATACACTTAGTGGAAAATGATGCTATTAATCAGATATGGGAAGGCAAGAGCCTCAGAATTTTCCCTTTGTCTTCATGGACAGTGCTCTTATTGAGATTTTGACAATTATAACTAGATTTCACTCTGGACTAACAACTATAGTTATTAGGTCACATGTTTTTCACACGTCTTCACTGAATACTTGCATTCAAATTTTACCTCTAGAATAATTACATCTTTTTATAGAATCAACCACATTACTTACAATGTGACTGGTTTGACTTTGTGGGATTCTTCATTTAATTCACAACTCCCCATCTATGAAGGTGAAGAACATGGCTATACTTCACAGTGACATATAGCCTATACTTAACTCCATGCTTGGAAAATGATAGGCACACAATGACTATTTTGGGGGGATATTAATGAATGAATAAGAAGTTGTAATGGGAGGTCAGGCTTTGCTTTGGTGCTCAGTATCTCACTGAATAGGAAAGGATTCATCCTACTTCAGTAATATACAATTGTATCTAATTATAGAAGACAACAGTATGTTTTCTAGTGGAGACTGATGTCAAACTGATTGGCAGACAGTGGGCAATGGTGGCTAGAGTAATTGCTGAAGAACTTAGTCTCGGTCTTTCTCATGCTGACTCACTCTGGTTCCCTACTCCTCTTCTTCACTTATCTCTAGCAAAGAGATGTGAATAGAGTTTTTTTTTTAAGACTAGTATCATAGGTACTTCCTAAAAAAATCCTCCTTTCTTATGAAGTTATTGAGAGGGGGCTTTAGATTTTGCACTACTAACAGCCATCTTATCTGCCATCTTGGGGAAGAATCTGATGGTAAAGTCATTCTGAGTTAGTAGAAAGTCAGAGTTTCAGGACCCCTAGTCTGGCATCTATTTTGCTTTCATTGATTTCCATGGTGTTCAGCCCAATTAAGCTGCCACTAGAATAGCAGAATTACACCCCAACCCACCCATTGCCTGCCACTCAATTAGATCTGGCTAAGTTAGTAATTTAGGTGTATTTGTTTTTTAGGGAGATCTCCAAAAGTCTGGGCAAATGACAATATGTCCTTGCCAGGCAGTGGTGGCGCATTCCTTTAATCCCAGCACTCAGGAAGCAGAGACAGGTGGATTTCTGTGAGTTTGAAGCCAGCCTGGTCTACAGAGCAAGTTCGTTCAACTTTAAGAAACATTTTGCCAACATTCCTGATGTTGATGATTAAGTAGTAGATAGTACAAAAATATTACAGAGCAGTAAAGGAATTATATTGAGCAAGAATCCTGATCCCAGGAAAATTGTTCTATATTTTTCTACCCTGTGGGCTTTACCACAGCTACAATTATACCAGCAATAAGTAGATACAGCTTTGTTATACTAAGAAGAGTCACCTCAGGCTTATCCAGAGAGGCCAATGGCTTGTAGCTGGTCTAACAGAATGGAGATATTTCACAATATCTTATAGCTTTCAATCCGATTATCGGACTATCAAAACAATGGACTCCAAAGAAATGGAGCTTTCTCCAGAAATCTCATCCCAGTAGAAGAAAAAGGTGCCAGTCAGAGGGGAAACTTGTCTTTCTAAAAGAGATTTTATACAACTATAACAACTTCTTAGCCCACCTTGCAGGATGAGACTGAATCCCAAGCAATGATGGATCAGTGGTAGGCAGGATTATACCCTGACTGTGCCTGTTTACGTCTGCCTATCCTTGACCCTTTGTTTAAACTTTAATCTTACTTCAGACTTAGGAGAGTCACTAGATCTCTTTTCCCCCTTACTAATGTGACCACAATGACTATACATCTTTTTTTTCTTTTTTAGCTTTCCACTATTAATTTGGATCTTTTAATTGACTTAGTGTGGATGAGTGGCTGAACCTAGCTTGGGATACAGCTATGATCTCCAACTTTGTTATCAATGTCTATGCTTAGGCAACAAAAGTCAGGAAAATAAGCTTGTCTAAGGACTTCTTTATGGACTAGGGATGTAGAGTCTTGACCTTCTGGTTCACCAATACACAGCATATGATGACCACCAGAGGTAGCTGGTCTTCTGTGCTTCCTGTGCTTTCCAAATGGGAGTTTTAGTGCAGATATGGTGTGCTCTCCAATAATTTTATGTTGGTCATATTGGGATGGTTAAACTTATTACTTAGCAAGATATGATAAAACTTCAGATTAGACATAAAAATCATGTGGTGCATTCATTATGTTTGGAAAGGGTGTATGTTTCTTATTGTGTGCAGATCCTGGCACTTCATAAGTGCATAGCCTAATTTAGTGTCCAGACAGGATACTTTGAATCAGTTAGGAAGTTAAGGCTGGGATGTAGTAGCCATGTGTTGTTGTAGAGCTTAACTATTCTCTGCTGTTTGTGACATGCTCTTTCCTCCCACCCATTTACCACTCCCCACAGATGCCATGCTGGCTTTAGGAATGACTTGCTATAAATAGTTAAGATTGTTTTCTGGAAGTTGGCATATTTCTGGGGAAAAGACTAGATGCTAGGGAAGGTAGAATGTAGCTTTTCCTGCATCCAACTTTTCCTCTGTAAGGTAAGGAAAACCTGGATCCTGAATTACTCATTTAATTTCAATTGTATCCCAGTATTGTATCTACCTTCTTGGGTTGGTAAATTCTCTGCTCTCTTTAATATAATTTGGATTTTTATTGTGTTCAACTAAGAAAGTTGTGACCTTACCACCTCAAAAGTCCTGCACTGACCCCTACAGCCTATTTTGTTCCCTTCTTACCACTGGCCACATTGTATACTATGGTTTGATAGCATCTATTGCTCTCTGGAACTAACTTTATATGTCTAACTTTATGTTTTTATTGTTTATTTGCTTCTCTCATCCAGCATTCTACTAAAATGTATGCTCTACATGACCAGAGGTTTTGTGTTTGAATCATTAATTTCCCTAAACCCTGGAAGAGAATTCTGCATATAACAAGTGCCTCTTACTAAAGCCCTACTTATGGACTGACTCGCTCACATGGGCATAAAGACTAAGAAATGTCAAAAGTAAAAGATCCTCGTGAGGAAGACTGCAGCTACTTACAAAGTTGATTCTCTGCTGTGGATATCGCTCTGTATAAATAAACACTGATTGGCCAATAGCCAGACAGAAAGTATAGGTGGGACTAACAGATAGGAGAATTGAGGAAACAGGAAGGGAAGGAGGAGATTGCCTGGAGCTTGCGCCAGGACAAGGAAGATGTAAGGTACCGATAATCCACGAGCCACATGGTAAAGTATTGATTAATAAAAATGGGCTGAATATAAGAATAAGAGCTAGACAATGATAAGCCTGAGCTAATGGCCAAGCAGTTTAAATAATGTAAGAGTTTATATGTTTACTTTATAAGTGGGCTCTGGGACTGGTGAGACTTGGCGGGAGCTGGAGAGAAATTCTCCAGCTACAATTCTCCAAGTAGTTCTCTCACTTCACTGACATATGTCACATTCCCCCCTTTCCTTCCTTCAATTTCAGTCCTCATTCACATTTCTAGAATGACACTGTTGTCAGAACACGCAGATTCACTAACCTTATTGAATAATCTGCCTGCATTTTAAAATTAGGAGCCTTAACTTGGTAAAGGAAACTGGATTTATTTATGGTTTTGCCATTCTAGGAGGAGGAAGATGCCTAATTTCTTTTATACAACGGTGCTACAAGTTTATAAAAAGATGAAACAAAGGCTAAGTAGTGCACATATGTTGAATTAAACTCTCAGAACTGTGTGAAATCATTTCCTGAAAGGCAAGCTGCACCTCCCATCCCATGGCCAGTACCAGGGACTCAGGCTTTCTCTCCCGCCATCATAAGATTCTTAGTGAAATTCTAACTCTTTGGTGTCTATTGTTTCAATAGTTTGAACATGGAAGAGATGTTCCCATGGGTCTCTAGAACATCTATCTCTTCTGTTGAGGTTGTGAACGTTTCCTCCCGCTTATTTTCAGGCCCCAATCTTGAGGGATTTGAAGTGATTTGCTCGACATGTATAAAAATTACTGAAATAAATCTTATAAACAGAATACAATTGACAGGTTAGAAGCTATTCAGTTAGTGTCAGCTAAGTTTACATAAGAAATATTGCTTAGGGATGGCTCAGTGGCTGAAGAGCTTGACAGGCAAGTGTGAAGACTGGAGTTCAGGTCACTCACTTAAATACCAGGTAGGAATTGTGGCCCACCTATAATTCTGGTCAAAGAAGGTGAAGACAGGGAATTCCTCAGCAAAAGCTAGCAAACAAGACTAGACATATCAGAGAGTTCTGGGTCTGATTATGAGATCCACCCTCAAATGAATAAGTTCTTGGGCTTCCACATGCATGCTCCCACCTGCATGTACACTTACCCATGTAACAAGAGCCTCAATGGTGTGTGTGTGTGTGTGTGTGTGTGTGTGTGTGTGTGTGTGTGTGTGTGTGTAAAGGGGTTCTATGGGAAAACAGACTCACTAATACAGGATAAGATACATCCAGTTGCAGAGTTCTTGGAAAGCTAGGGACCAATCACATGCTGCTTCACAATGCCTGATCTTGTCTTCACCACCTAAGAGACCTTGCCCCCCTTTCTCCTCCCCTTTAAGTGGTCACATAGGCAGATAAGAAGCACCACCTCTATCAGGCCAAATAGCCCAAGGTCATGGGTGTAGAGAATTCATACTATATACCCATACACATGTGCCCATATGCATGCAATCATGTATATACACACATGCACACAACAAAAAAAGAAAAGGAAATTCACAATCCCTTGGCTTTGGTTACTTTTAGAGGAGAGGGTACAGGTGACAAAATTTTTGTTATTAGCTTTGAGATAGAGTCTTGCTACCTCAAACTGTCAATCCTCCTGCTTTGGCCTTTCAAGTGCTGGGATTACAGGCTCGTGCCAGTACTTCAAGAATGACTTTTATTTGATTCTGACAACTTCTTGTTGTTCAATAGCTTCCCTGGCTCTGAACAATTTTCTCCAAAGACATTCCTCATTAACCATCTTGTGGTTTGGTTTCATTTGTTTTGTCCCTCGCTGCCAGGAAGAACTCTGTTCCTCTTGGGCTAATCTGATCCCACGCCATGGAGGAAGTGACAGAGGCCTGGCAGTCAATGCTAATAAACCCTCTTTCCTCCAGTCTGGGTAACTGAGGACTAGGAGAGGCTTTTAAGGATGGACTCTAGAGGCCTGAGGGATGGTTCAGCAGTGAAGAGAGCTTACTGCTCTTCCAGAGGACCCCAGTCCAGTTCCAGTACCCATGTCAGTGAGCCTCACAACTGTCTTCAACTCCAACTCCTGTGATCTGATTCCATCTTAGGGCCCCATAGGAACCTGCACTCATGTGCACATATCTAGCCCTAAAGACACATATGTATGCCCAATTAAAACTTTTTAAATTAAATCCAAAAAAAAAAAACAAAACAAAACCCAGACTCTGGGAAAGCTTAGCCTAAATTAATTCTTTCTGTTCTCTGAATAATACCCTAGCATATCAAAAATAATAATCCACTGCTTAGGTTACTTTGCAGCATAACAACAGACAGCAGCTACAAAGTTTTATGATGAAAATATAAAAGTACAACCAATAAGAGCAAATATTTTAACACTAGTTTGATCAAAAGTACTCGCTACAGTCTTTTTCTGTGAATTTGTTTATCACTGTTTAGAGATGGATCAGAAGTGGGATGACAATGACTTAGAAGAGCCATTGTTAGGATTCTGCAAAAAGTCTGACAATTGACAACAGTCAAAGTTATTTCAGTTGAATGCAGCATAATAATTATGATTAATCACACCATGTCAACATTATGTCAGGTCTCTTGAGATATGCTAGTATTTTCTCACTAATACATTTGAATTTTGGTTTAAATTTTTAAAAATGACAAAATTTGATGATAATTGGTTATATTTATACATGCATCACCACTTAATATTGTCTATTAAGCACAAATGGAAGAAAAATTCTCTAAATAATTATAGTCTATACCTGATACATGTACTCTTAGGTGACTAATGTTCATATTTTCAATTATTAGGAGATATTTTTTGGAGTGCATAGTGTTTGACACATCTTTGCTTGGAGAGAACAGTCATGGTACAATTAAAAATGTGAAAACTTGGAAAATTGCTCTGGAGGATACTGTCTTGGCAAAGTGTTGTTATAAGCCCTACATTTTAGAAGGTTTTCATATGAAGGAACCTGCAATAATCAGTATCACAACCACACAAAAGCCACACACACACACACACACACACACACACACACACGCACACACAAACACATACACAGATCATCTACTTTTTATACAAAATTAGAATCTTTGATTTTTAAGATGGTAAGTCTGCCATGTTGACATACAAAACTTTTTGACCTGTTAGAATTGGAGGTAGCAGTGCTCATGACCAAAAATGGATTCATTTTCTGATGTACAGATGTATCTTGTATGTGCAATAACAATCCATTTACTTGGTCAAGGCAAATGTATAAAGATCAAGTTTTAGGTAGCAGGACTGCTCAAATGCCATGTTTTTCATTGGAATAGCATTGATTAAAAATAACCAAGGTGAACTTTTTCTTTTGCTATTTTACATATTGGCAATCCAGTTATATTGTATGAAAAGAGTACTCATTGATTACCTTGCAAATATAACATTTACATACCTCTAGCTCTCTACATGTTTGCATAATATTTAGATAAGACCCCAACATACAGCTCCACATATTCCTAGTCATAGATACATATGATATTAAATGACTAGAATTACTTTAAATAATAGTTTATAAGATGGTTGCTAAAGGCTTTAACACAAGGAAATAAGTAAATGCAACTTGACTTTGTTAAGACTAGGTTTTCTTCTTTCTTATTTAATTAAAATATAATTTCATCATTTCCCCACTCCCTTTCCTTTTTCCAACCACCTCCACATTCCTCTCCCACATCCCTCCCTCCCTTTCAAATTCACGGCTTCTTATTCTTTATTATTGGTGTGTGTGTGTGTGTGTGTGTGTGTGTGTGTGTGTGTGTGTGTGTGTTGTGTGTGAGAGAGAGAGAGAGAGAGAGAGAGAGAGCGAGCGAGCGAGAGAGAGAGAGAGAATATATACAAATGCAACCTACTGAGTCTGGTTAGGGATTTGTCACTTAGGATTAGATAGCTATTTAGGGGCTTGATCTCTGGGAAAGACTAATTCTCTCTCTTACAATTACAAATAATTACAAAATTTGTAATTTTCTCCATCCACATTGACATGTCAACCAGTGTTCTTGTTCAGGTTTCAGCCACATTGTTGCAATTTTCTGGGTGTAGCTTCCCTGAGACTCAGTTTTTAAGCAGTTTAAAGTTTGATAAAGTCAGCAGAAACATAAGCAATTATCTTACTAAAACATAAAATCTTGTTCTGTAAGCCAATTTATTTTGTAAATATTACTAAGAGCATTATTTTTAAGGAAGCATTTTGCTTCTAGTTTTATATGAGGACATTAAAATTTGACCTTAGGGAATCCTTTAGATAAATTCACATTTTAAAACATCTTTTATAATATTTAAAATACTTACCACCTAGTGATTCATATATATCACCGGAGTGACAGCCCTACTTAACAAAGCTATAAAATGCCCATTAAAGGATTTAAATCTAAACAGAAATTTTAATGAGCCATGATTCTGCTATAAGCCTGAAAAAAATAATAGGAAACATAAGACATTAGACATTTTAAAGTTAATATTTTGTAAATGTTATTAAAAACAATTCTGTATTCTACGAAAGTCTAACTATTTGGATACAAAATACCTTATAAACAATAATTTGGTTATGGTCGATCTAATATCATAGAAATCTTCTCTTACTAAATTTACTTTTTATAAGCATCATGTAAATTTATATCTAAATCCATAAAAAATTATGCCTGACACTTATATAATCATTGCATGTCACATCACTATCAGAAGCTACACCCATAATGTCTCAGCAATATGGCTACCGAAATGTGAGCTGAACAAGCCTGACACCAATGGACACACTAAAGCAGATGGGGAAAAGCCCAGGAGGCCTCAGCCCTACAACTGAGGAAAGCTGGGAGTGGGGGAGGTGGTCCTCCCCAGGGAAGAGCATTTCATTGTTTGTGACCAGTGCCAAATGATTAGCCCTGAAAACATATATAGAAGCCACATTTTATATGGACTGGACAGGTTGTATTTAGGAATATATATGTGTGTGTGTGTGTGTGTGTGTGTGTGTGGTATTTATATATATATTTATATAAAATATATCTATATATAAAAATATAAATGTGTGTTCACATATACATACATATATACAATAACAACTAGTGAAAAAAGAGGCCATGAATTTATTTGAAAAATGGTGAAGAGGAGTATGTGGGAAGGTTTGAAGAGAGGACAGGGATGGGAGAAACTTTGTAATTATATTATAATCTCAAAAATAAGAAAAAACAATAAAATAATTTCTACAAAAATAAAAGTATATATCTGAAAATCATAAAACTGGACAGAAATTCTAAAGACATTTTCATATTGTATATGTTAGAAACTTGTTTATATAGCATTCATTACATTACACATATAACAAATATTTTCTAGGTCAGGCATGGGGGTGCACACATTTAATTTCAGCACTCAGGAGACAGAGACAGACAGATCTCTGTGAGTTTGAGGCCAACTGGATTTACATAGCGAGTTCCAGGATAGCAGGGCTAATGGAGAGACCCTGTCTCAAAAGACAAGAAAACCCTATTATTTCCTGTCACAAATATAATATTGAGACTAATGGTGCAATTGTCTGTTTGCGAACAGGGTGCACCTGTTCAGGAGTCATTCTAAAGAGAATCCTTTTTTCTTCTACTCTCACCGTGTTTGGGGAAGGGAAAGGCTAAAGCCCAGGGCCAGACCAAGGAGGGTCTTGCCTCCACAGAAGAAATTTCACACAGTTCTGTAAACTAAACACATGCGGATACCCTGGATATTCTTTCATGTTTGTCTATAAAGTTGAAACAGGACTATGGAGAAAGCAGAGAGAAATGATGTGTCTGTTCTCCCCCCCCCCCCCCCCTCCCCCCGGTTTTGCTAGACTATAAATAAATAGTTTATTTTAATAATTCCCTTTCTGATTTCTTTTAGGATTTAATGTGTTTTTGAGTACTAAGTACTCCCTGTAATAATACTGTTTTTATCATAATTTTATAATGTGTACACATAGCAAATTAGATATTCAAATGTTTAAGATCAGGACATTAACTAGTAATAGATGGATGTTGAGTGACAACCTCTCCCAATCACAGAAACAGCCTGCCTTAACACATACTGAGAATGTATTATGTATGTCGTTTATATGGAACAAAGCCCAGAGACATAAATGTGTCTCCACGTACAGGTACAGTCTGTGAAAATGTTAGACTCCAAATGAGATGCTGCTCCGGTCAAATACCTACAGCGGCCCTCCCTCTCACAGGCATCAACAGGCACTCTACTGAGGGCAGTGTAGACGCTCCAGACAACTGACTTCCAGGTGCTCAGATTTCTTACCTAGGGAAGTAGTCTACATCAAGGCAGTATTGGTGGCCACACTTCCTGCTCTTGCCCCCTCACTGCCACCTGCCTGGAAATGGGAGAGCCAGGCAGGATTATACAGTGAAACTATCCTCATTCTCAGAGGACTATAAGAGATTCCTCATTTCTAGTACATGGTCCCAATTTTTCCCTTCAGATCCTCTGCCATGCCATCTATCTCTGATGTCCAGGTTGCCTGCCATGCTCTTTTCTGTCTGTCCATGGCATTAATAAATGCCTTACTCTTAACAGTTGTCCTGAACAGCAGCCTGGTTTGGATTCTAGCATTACATTCTTATACAGTCCTTGTAGCTTTTACATGTTTTTAAAGTAAAAAAAAATAATTTTTTTTATGTTTATTTGGCCTGCATGTTTATATGTGTACCACATGCATGCCTGGTGTTGTGGAGGCCAGAAGAGGACCTTGGTTCACTTGGAACTGGAATTCCAGATGGTTGTCAGTCTCCATGTAGGTGCTGGGAACTGAGAGGTCATCTTTCCAGCCTCTTTTATGTGATTTTTAAATAAAGTAATATTTTAATTTTATTCATTTGTGTGTATATGTTAGAGAGAGAGAGAGAGAGAGAGAGAGAGAGAGAGAGAGAGAGAGAGACACAGAGAGGGAGGAGGAGAGATAGATAGAGGGAAGGAGAAATAGAGGGAAGGAGAGAGGGAGGAAGGGAGGGAGGAAGGGAGGGAGGGAGGGAGGGAGGGAAGGAAAGAACTCTGAAGGTCAGAGGGCACTTGCCAGAATTAGTTCTCTATTTCTACCATGTGGATCCCAGGTGTTGAACTCAGGTCTGCAATTTCTTGGTAAGACTTGCTAACACAGTCACTTCAGCTATTACACACAGAGCAATATAAAAACTAACCCAGATCCTGGTCGCTATTCTATGTAGTAGGTGGCATTGACCATAATCCAGTTATGAAAAAGAAATTTAACATACAGGTCTTGGACAAACACACATAGCTATCATTTTATATGTATCAGAGCCTTAATATAAATTTTGTGTTTATCAGTTGCAGATATATGCATTTGAACATTGTGGAAAAAGCCCGTATCAACAATCTTGTAAATGTATTTTAATATAAGCCATTTTTAGAGGTATTTTGACTGACATGAAGCATTCTTATGCTTTCTAATTTTCTACTGCCCTTGACAACTCAAAAAAATAAAACAAATAAGATGTTTTCCTCCTAGAATATATTTTGGAAGAAATCCTTACCAACATCTATGTAAATAAAAATCTTCCTAACTCAGAAAAACTCAATTAATCTTATTTTAAACAAACAAATTATGCTTCTAGTAAAGCAGTTCAGATGCTAATTGTGTCAGCCAAATGCATCATATTCAAATAATTTTCATGCTTTGTGGAATATTTTCTACCATTTAGTAGACTTTAAGAAGTTAAGAGTGCTTCAGTTATAGAGGCAGCAGAGATTCAAGTCTTTGAATAAAGAATTAAATCTAAATTATATTTACAACAAATTAAGGCCATCTGCCTTTATCTTAAACTTCTAATGTTGCTGCCTGTCTTACAAACACATAACAAGGGATCCTTTTTTCAGCTTTTGTTCCTAGAATTATTGTTTAGAAGCACTGAGTCCTAACCATTTTACAGTATAGGTCTGACTGAAATAAAGATCTTGAGCAAACAGTTTTTTAAGGGACAGAAAAAAAGATATGGGGATAGATAATAATCCTTACAAGTTTAAAAAATGTTTTAAATTAGGCATGGTACAAATAGCAATTTAAATAATGTTAAAAATTTGCAAAGCATGTATATAAAAATAAAAATGATATGATCATAAGTACATTAGCTGGTAATTTTTTAGGAATTTTGGAACAAGTTGAGTCTTAGGTCAGGATTTGTCTTGGTGGCTGATTAATGTTTGGAATGTATTTTGGGTTAGGAATGTGAGCTGCTTAATGAGGATTATTTCTCACAGATTGGTATCTTCTTTTTCACATGTCTCAGGAAGTTCAAATACTAAGGGATACAGATCAATCCAAAGTATGGGTGACAAACTCTTATGTGCACTTTCTGGACAAGCCACTAGAATTCTTCAGCTCAGGATGGGGTGTGCTCTAATGTGTTTTCATATTACATTGTTCCTCATTATAAGGCGAGACACCCTTGACTTTTCTGTGAAGACCTTGATCATGTAGAGTCACTCAGAATGAGACAGTCACAATGAGCATTTGTCTATTATTTTTTAAGAGTCCATGGGACCATTATGTAGATAAACCTTTAATGAGATTATTGCTTCTGCTATACCTTCCTTCAAGCCAATTATCATAGAGACTAACCAAAAAATGACAGATAAGAATTTTATTAATTTGGTGTGCTCTTAGATCACAAAAGGATGAACCAGCAGGAATTGTTCATGAGGGTCCCTGGGATAGCATAGACTTATAATGTTTCATACCTGCACAAAATACAACAAAGATCTCTCAAAGATTTACTGAGATTCAAATGTAGGCACACCATGTTCTAAGAATCTTGATTTTCATCCCACAGCAAAGACAGCATCCAAGCAGTTATCTGAGCCTCAGAGAGTAGAGATAATTTATCTCATAAATGTAGTCAATACAAAATTGGTACTGCAAGGTGAGCCAAGAAAAGTCCAAATGGTTTCAAGCTCCAAACCTGGAGATAAATTCTACAGAGAAAGCCTAAAGAATGCTAAACAAAGTTCTACAGAAATCAAGAAATGTGAATACTCCAGCAAACACCTGAACTTTCAGGTCACATAATCAAACAACCATTCAGCCAATGGCTCAGCCGAGACTTTAAGCTGACAGGCAGTTCAAATGTAGTGTTACAAATTGGTGCCAAGAGTACAAAATAAACCAAGGTCCAGATTGTGAGTTCACCAGGAACTCTCCAAATCATAAAACTAAACACTATCATGCTTTGCACAAAAAATACCAGGTCACCATCTAAAAAAAAAAAAACCCTCTTTACTAGTTCATCAATGTGTATTTATAGACAGTGAACGCCTAAGGGCCAGGCAACCAGGGAAAAACCCCAGTGTCTCAGAATTCCCTCCACTCAGGAATCAGTGAGCCATGGGCTTTTCTTCTGGCTGACTTTGGTGTGGTTGTTCTCAAGTACATAAATTCACTAAATTGGCCTCAGAATTCCCTCTCTATTTAAAAAGACTAAGGGGAAACAAAAATTGATGAAGAATATTGGACTGATTTACAGTTTGGCCAAACTGTGGAACACAGTGTCTAGTTTTCTCTCTACCTTCTCTGTAGTTGTTACAATTTTGTAGGAAATGTGAAGCAAAAGTCATGAAATGTGCACATGTTGATTTCATGTGAAACCTCCTTTGCCTTTGTGATGCCAAGTCTGTTCCCAATATGCCAATTAAAGAGACAAATAATAGTTAGAAGCAGAGTAAGGATACTTATTTAATGTGGTCACATTAGGAATAGGAACAATAAAGAAGACCACTGACTCCAATTCCATCTTTGGGATACGACAGATTTAATATAAAGGTAGGCCAGAAGCAAAATGTCTGCAAAAATCAAGCAGTCTGGTCTGGCTGATCATATTCTCAGTCCTGGTTCTGGAAGGTGGTCTGACTCAGGCTTTCCTGAAACAGGGAAGCATATTATAGCCAGGCAATCTGCTACACCACTCATTGGAGAGGACAAAATGCCATCTTCTTCCTAGCAGTACACCACCTAACACACCCCCTCATTTAGGTAATCTGAGTCAGGCACATCTTGATAGGAGAGGGAATGCTGGATGAAATTGATATTGGGTACAAGCATAATGATGGGCAGCCAATACTTGAATGACCTGTCAGAGAAAAGCCCTTGTTTACCATTTCATGCATGTATGTGGTACTGCATTCATATGTTTAAGCCAATGGGATGTATGTACTGTCTGTAGATCTGTACAAGCACAGATTGTGCAAAGTTGTATGAAAACCCACCATTTAATAAGAATCTATCCAATTCCTTTCCCTAGGGATAAGACCCCCTCACTCCGTCTAGTCTTATAAATAAGTGAGAATACCTAAAGGATTTGGAGCTCTTGAACCATTTCCTGCTCAGCCTCATCATTCCCTGGCCTGCTACTGTGTTTTTCTCTTGTGAGGAAAACCTTTCACTGCCAACTGCTAGTACTAGCTACTTCAATCCTTTGATTAGGTTTCCAGGAACCTAGAGTCTCTTCTCATTGGGAAAACTCTTGGAAACGTATTTGCTGTGGTTGCTTGAGAAGAACAACCTGTTTCCTACAATTATCCCTTCTGCTCCCAGGGACACCCTCACCCTCCTGGCTGATTGCCCTCACCTAGGGTTGGTGTGTCCTGAGAGCGCTGTTGTTCTGGAACTCCACAGTGACTCAAGAGGGACTTTAAGGACCATGACTTACCTCTGTGTCTTCAGCCAAAGCAAGTGCCAGATACTGAGTGAAAGCAGGGATCTCAGAGCTTTATTGTACTTTTTAGTTACTGTGTGGGTCCAAGGGAGGAGTCATTTTTTTTTTTTTTTTTTTTTTTTTAGCAAAATCTGCTTCTAAGTGTGTGTTTTAAAATATTTGTTCATTGGGATGAGAAATAAATCACAGAACAGACTAACTGTGGAGTCCTGGCCATACAGTCAACTGAAACACATTTTACTACATTTCTAAAAACAAACAGGGAGTTGAATCTGCATCAGTAGTCAAGCATTTCTTTAAAAATATCACCTTTGAAAAATCTTGGGGGCAGTATCTATCAAATTCCAGCTACAAAGGAGAGAAAATGTCATTTTTCACATTGAAAATGTAAAATCCAATACATCATAGGTCCAATAAAATTTTTTTAACTTATTTTTTCTTTTATTTTACAATAGTATTCAGTTCTACATAACAGCCACAGATTTTCTTGTTCTCCCTCTTCCTGCCCCCCTCCCCTTCCCCCCAGCCCACCCCCCATTCCCACCACCTCCAGATCAAGGCCACCCCCGAGGACTGAGATCGACCTGATAGGCTCAGTCCAGGCAGGTCCAGTCCCCTCCTCCCTGATTGAGCCAAGCGTCCCTGTATAAGTCCCAGGTTTCAAACAGCTATCTCATAGGCAGTGGTACCAGGTCCTGGGCTCGCTGCATAAGATAGCTGGTCCAATAAAATTTTAAGAGTTTCAAATGTATAATGGCTGTCATGACATCAATCATTTAAATTGGAGGCCACTACCCAGAGTGGTGACTTAGAGTTAGTCACTCAAAGAGAAGAAAACATACTTTCTATTTGGAGCCCTTATACAAATTATGTCAATTCACTAAAGCCACATATCTTTAGCCAAAGGGTGAGGTTTCTCTTGTCTACAACTGGAGAATGTTCTAAATTCAGGAACAGCCACCCAAACCAAGAACAGGGACATCTGAGAGGGAATTCCTTGTCTATCACTAATGAGCCCAGGTAGGTCTTTTCAATTCACGTTACCTCATTTTCCTATTTGTGAAACGAGAGAGTTAGACTTTTCATGCTTAGTGACAGATCTAGTTCCAGTCTCTGAACTGCATCATTCCACTCCATGCTGGTGGTAGTATGGATTATAAATACATTCCCAGCCACTGAGAAATGCTGTGTTGGCAAGTAACACAGCATAGAACTTGTCAGGCAAGGAACAGGACTGTTCATGACTCCACTCCCACGTGGCTAAGGGAAGTGGTAGAAAGAGAGCAGTCATGTCGATGGCAAATAATTTCATCGGAGGCAGGATGTTCTACACACCAGACAGAGCTACCATGTTCTTTAATGTTTTGTTGGAAAGTACCTTTTGTCCCAACTAGGAAGAAACAGCAGGGAGTTTTTCTATTGTACTTCTCCATGCTTTTCTGCTGCTGTTTCTAAATTCCTACCCAGATGTGGGGATTTAGAAGTATTTAGAAGTCAAAGGAGGCATAGCTGTTTCATCTGTGGCAAGGATGTAATAGGGCAGCCACCAGTCTGAGGGAGGAAATGGGTCTCTAATAATCACACCAAAGGACTCAATGTCATTAGGGAATTTTCCATCTGTCCAGGCACTCATAACCAATACTTCCAGATATGATCAAAGGCCTGCTGACTCAGGCCAATGTCACTTTTTGGTGCTTTTGTTAATTGATACATACCTTTTCCTGTAGGGTCATTTCTTATGAATGGGGGGTTGGAAAGTTGAGGGAATGTGCAGAAGAAACCTTTGTTCCCACTGTTTCAAATCCCCAGTTTTTCAAGCAATAATGTTCAATTGCTTCAGAGAATTCAATGATTCCATCTGGTACATACTCTTGCCTTCTAAAACTCTTGTAATAGAACTTGACCCTCATTGAACCCACACAATTTTAGCCAATTTGCAATTCAACCCATTTTTTTTTTTTTTCAAAAAACGGTACAGCTATTAAGTCCATCATTGATGTTCCGAAACCATCACATAAGAAGCCTCACAAAATTTCCTGTTAGGGACATGCCTGAGTTCCCAAGGGAGGCAGTCCCAGGGGTTCATAGGATGAGTACAGTGGCTTAGGGATGGATGAAGTAAAAGGTCATAGAATCATGGTGTGAGTGTGTGTACATGTGTGTAGAGAGAGTTGGGTAGGAGTAGTGGTTTCTAGGTTGAACTTTGAGAATGTGATAAAATACGCATAACAAAATTTACTGCCCTCGCAATTTTAACTATACAATTCAGTGGCATTCAGTACATTCATTCACAGATTAAAACAAAACAAAACTTTTATCACCTTTTGTTTCCAGAACCTATTCAATTCTGAACAGAAAACCATCAACTATAACAACTTGTTTTCTTCTCTTTCCCTCAGTGCCTGGTACATTTTACTTTCTGTCTCCAAGAAGTTTCCTCTTCTAGGAGCCTCATAAGACTAGAATCATGCAGCATTTGTTCTTATTCCACATAGCACGGTATTTCCAAGGAACGGTCACAGTGAAGAAGGTGTCAGCATGCTGTTCCTTTTGTACGGCTGAATAATGTCACATTGCAAGTGTGTGCTGCATTTAGTGTAGACATTCATTTGTTGATGGCCACTTCACTTATTTCCTTTTGGCTATTGTGAATATTTGTGGATGTGTAAGTCTTGTAAATCCTTGCTTTCATTTTTTTGGGCATATACTCAGAAGCAGAATTGCTGGATCGTATTTAATTCTATGCCTAACCTTTTAGGGATCACAAAACTATATTCTATAATATTTGTGCTATATTAGTGAAATTATTAAGCCCACTCCACGTAGTTAAAAGGAAGATTTATTCAGTAGATAACTTGCAAATGAAGGGATAGGTAGGTTGCAGGGACTGGGGAAGGTGTATCGAAGTCCAGCGGTGTTCTCTGGAGCTCTGCTCCGTCAACCTCCACCGTCTAGGGTCCAGGAACAGAGCTAGTGCTGGCCCATCCAGATCTCGTGTCTCTCGGTGCCTCCCTTGGCCTCCCTGCCTTGTAGGTGTGACAGTTACCGAAGCCTCAATGGGGGTTGGAACTTCCAGATCAAAGCTGGAATGGCTACCCACTACAGTGCTATTTTGCATTCCCAAAAGTAGTATATAAGATTTTGATTTTCTTTGTATTTTTATTAACTCTTGATTATTTTCTACTTTGCAAAATAGAGCCATCCTAATTATATCAGGTGGCATCTCCCGGTAATGGTGCTGTAATTTTGATAAAGGTGGGCAGAGCGTGGGGAATAAGCTTGTGATGGAAATGTGGCTACTGACTGTAGTCGAGAAGCTGAAAATTCTGCTTCACAATTGTGAGGCACTTTAGAGGCAAGTTACTAAGTTACAGCTTAACTTTTTTTTTTTTTTTTTTTTTTTAATCAACATGGTCTGTTTTTGGTTGGGAGACTTTTAATGACTGTTTCTATTTCCTTAGGGGTTATTGGGTTATTTAAATAGTTTATCTGGTCTTGATTTAACTTAGGTATGTGGTACTTATCCAGAAAAATGTCCATTTCTTTTAGGTTTTCCAGTTTTGTGGAGTAGAGGTTTTTGAAATATGACCTTATAATTCTCTGGATTTCCTCAATGTCTGTTGTTATGTCCCCCTTTTCATTTCTGATTTTGTTGATTTGGATTCTCTCTCTCTGTCTTTTGGTTAGTTTGGATAAGGGCTTGTCTATCTTGTTGATTTTCTCAAAGAACCAACTCTTTGTTTCATTAATTTTTTGTATTATTCTCTTAGTTTCTAATTTATTAATTTCCCCTCTCACTTTGATAATTTCCTGGCGTCTATTCTTCCTGGGAGACTTTGCTTCTTCTTGTTCTAGAGCTTTCAGGTGTGCTGTTAAGTCACTAGTGTGAGATTTCTCCAACTTCTTTATGTGTGCATTTAGTGCTATGAATTTCCCTCTTAGCACTGCTTTCATAGTGTCCCATAAGTTTGGGTATGTGGTGTCTACATTTTCATTGATCTCTAGGAAGTCTTTAATTTCTTTCTTTATTTCTTCCTTAACCCATTGGTGATTTAGTTGAGCATTATTCAGTTTCCATGAGATTGTAGGTTTTCTGTAGTTTTTGTTGTTGTTGAGATCTAACTTTAACCCATGGTGGTCTGATAGAACACAGGAGGTTATTCAGATGGTTTCAGCGCAGAATTCTACCAGATCTTCAAAGAAGATTTAATACCAATACTCTCTAAATTGTTCCACATAATAGAAACAGAAGGAACATTACCAAACTCCTTTTATGAGGCTACAATTACCCTGATTCCTAAACCAAACAAGGATAAAACAAAGAAAGAGAACTACAGACCGATCTCCCTCATGAACATTGATGCAAAAATACTCAATAAAATATTGGCAAACAGACTCCAAGAACACATCAGAACAATTATCCACCATGATCAAGTAGGCTTCATCCCAGGGATGCAAGGGTGGTTCAACATACGAAAGTCCATCAACGTAATACACCATATAAACAAACTCAAAGAAAAAAACCACATGATCATCTCACTAGATGCAGAAAAGGCATTTGACAAAATCCAGCACCCCTTCATGATAAAAGTCTTGGAGCGATCAGGAATACGGGGAACATACCTAAACATAATAAAGGCAATATATAGCAAACCAACAGCCAACATCAAATTAAATGGAGAGAAACTCAAAGCAATTCCACTAAAATCAGGAACGAGGCAAGGCTGTCCACTCTCCCCATACTTATTCAATATAGTACTTGAAGTTCTAGCCAGAGCAATAAGACAACATAAAGAGATTAAGGGGATACAAATTGGAAAGGAAGAAGTCAAGCTTTCCCTATTTGCAGATGACATGATAGTATACTTGAGTGACCCCAAAGATTCCACCCAGGAACTGATAAAGCTTAATCAACATGGTCTGAATACTCAAATTAAATCAATCACCCTGAAATATTGCCTGCACTGCCTTGGTTATTTGGGACACATGTAGAATGGCAGACCATGTTCCTTTTGGACTAATTCAACTTTAGAAAATGTAATGGACTGCATCTTCTTTTGGAGTAGGTTTAGACTTATTCAACTTTAGAAAATTCAGTGGACTGTATCTTCTCTTGGAGAAGGTAAATATTTTAGCTCCTGTCTAAAATCTGTCACTTAAAAGGCATTCCCTTCAAAATATTGGCTGATTCATTTCATTTTTTTTTTAATTTTATTTTTTAAGAAAATTTTTTCATTCCTTTTACACACCAATCAAAGATCCCTCTCTTCCCTCCTCCCGCCCACCCCCCAGCCTCTCCCTCCCACCCCACCTCCTCAGTACCCCGACAAGAAGGCAAGGCCTCCCATGGGGAGGTACATCCAGTAGAGGCAAGTTCAAGCCCTTCCCCCTGCCTTAAGGCTGCAGGAGGTGTCCCATCATAGGTAGTGGGCTCTAAAATCACACTCATACACCAGGGGTGGATTCTGATTCTACTGCCAGGGTCCCCCAAGCAGATCAAGCTACACAACTGTCTAGCCATGCAGAGGATTTCTTTACCAAGCAGAAATCTGAGTTCCTCAACCTAGTATTTTAAATAAGGAGACAGCAAGGCTGAGTTCTTGCTATGATATAGGGCAAATTTATTCATGAATCTCTCCAAGGTAATGGAAAACTACTTGGCATTATTTTACTGCTCTTTCATTAGTTTTGGGTTTGTGTGCAAAAGATTCCTTAAGTTATTCAAAAATACCTTACTTCCCCTTGTGCCTTGCATTGAGTTATCATGGCTACAAAAAATTTGAATCCTAACATTTCCCAAGATGCAGAGTGACTAGAGGCACCCTTCCTCAAAGAGCCAAGCTTTTCCATTGAGATAAAGCCTGCCTGTGTCCTGATTCTCCTTCATTTTAATTAGTTTCTTATCATTTCATAACACATTGGGATAGGTCTTTTTTTTATATAAAGTTGATACGTTTTCAATCTAATGATCTCGGAGAGATCTCAGAAGACAATTTGACATGCTATGTAATTATTACAGGAGGGAAAGATTACAGGCTGAGTACACCCCAACTTTACTGGCTAGTCTTGTGTCAGTTTGACACACAAACTAGTGTCGTCTAAAAAGAGGAAAACTTAATTGAGAAAATGCCTCCACAAGATCCAGCTGTAAGACATTTTTTAAAATTATCAGTCAGGGAGGGTGAAGCCCATGGTGGGTGTTGCCATCTCTGGAGTGGTAGCCCTGGGTTTTATAAGAAAGCAAGCTGAATGAGCCATGGGAAGCAAGCCTGTAAACAGTACTCTTCAATGGTCTCTGCATCAGCTCTTGCCTCCAGGTTCCTGCTCTGCTTGAGTTCCTGTCCTGACTTCCTTTGGTGATAAACAGCAATGTGGAAGTGTAAGCCAAAGAAACCCTTTCTTCCCCAACTTGCTTCTTGGTCAGAGCACTTCACTGCAGCAATTGAAACTCCAAGACACCAATGAAATAACTTTACAGAGTTCAACTTGCTTTAAATTAGTTTTATTTAATAATTTCACATAGCAAGTCACCTCCTTTAGTGGTCTTGACATTTTTTTTTAAATGAAAGGAACAGGCAAAAATAATATAACCTAAAAAATTAGGTTTTCCATGAATGGTATTTTTTTTTTTTTTTTTTTTTGCTGAGCTTACTTTTACTTTGTGCTCTTTAAATGAACAGTTGAAACTTTCTGTTTCATTCTGCTGTGTGACAGTTTCCTCCCAGACTGACACAGTCCATCCTGCAAGGAAGCTCCTTAGGCAGGGAGGGAAACAACTCAAAATAACTTCCGCTACCTCCCTACATTTGTTATGGCAAACTGTTTGGCTGCATCAGTAGCTGATATCAGGAAGTAACAACCTTAATGACAAAGTTATAGGATCAATTAGCAAACACTTTTAATGCATTTATTTTACTTTGAAACATGCTGTACTTTAAAAAGTCTTCCTCGATATTCTTTTTTTTTCCCATCATTCTTTTTTTTTAAGTAAATTTATTTTACAATATCATTTAGTTCAACATAATAGCCACAGAATCCCCTGTTCTCCCACTCTCGCCCCCCCCTCCCCCCACCCCACCCCCCATTCCCACCTCCTCCAGATCAAGGTCTCCCCCGAGGACCGGGATCGACCTGGTAGACTCAATCCAGCCAGGACCAGTCCCCCCCTCCCAGACCAAGCCAAGTGTCCCTGCATAGGTCCCAGGATTCAAACAGCCAACTCATGCAGCAAGCCCAGGACCCGGCACCAACACACAGCTGCCTCCCAAACAGATCAAGCCAAATGACTGTCTCACCCGTTCAGGGGGCCTGATCCAGTTGGGGGCCCCTCAGCCTTTGGTTCATAGATCCTGTGCTTCCATTCATTTGGTTATTTGTCCCTGTGCTTTATCCAACCCTGGCTTCAACAATTCTCGCTCATATAAACCCTCTTCTTTCTCACTAATTAGACTCCCAGTGCTCCACCAGGGGCCCAGCCGTGGATGTCTGCATCCAGATTCCTCAGACCTTCCTTGGATGGGGTTTATGGCACAACTAACAGGGTGTCTGGCCATCCCATCACCGGAGTAGGTCAGTTCCTGCCGTCTCTCGACCATTGCCAGCAGTCTTTTGTGGGGGTATCTTTGTGGATCTCCGTGGGCCTCCCTAGCTCTCTGCTTCCTCCCCTTCTCATGTGGTCTTCATTTACCATGGTCTCTTATTCGTTGTTCTCCCTCTCTTTTCTTGATCCAGCTAGGATCTCCCACTCCCTTTCCCTCGATCGTCGCTCTTCATTGTTCCCACTCATGACCAGGCTGTTCATGTAGATCTCATCCATTTCTCCGGGTTTTCCATGAATGGTATTTTAAAATGGCAGTGAAAGCACTTAGATTCAACTGGCTGTCAAATCTTGGTTAAGGCAATCTTTTTTGTTGTTGTTGTTATTGTTGTTGTTTTTTATTTTTTGTTTTTGTATAGCTTTGTGCCTTTCCTGGAACTCACTTGGTAGCCCAGGCTGGCCTTGAACTCAGAGATCTACCTGGCTCTGCCTCCCGAGTGCTGGGATCAAAGGTGTGTTAAGGCATCTTGACAATGCTCTTTGGCTCCTTCTGGAATATGAATTGTTTTTACTATGTGAGTGGAAGGTAGGAGGATGTGCAGGTATATTTCTGTGTACTGCTTGAATCTCTCTTTAGTACAGCAGTGAGAGATATATCCATGTCAGGCATCTCATACATCCTAAGATGGCACCAACTGCTCTTCTTGGTTACATTCTGGTTATGATACACAGTTTCATATTTATATAGCAAGAGGAGGGTGTCCCAACCAGGGATGGGACAAAGAGGATGTCCCAAAGAGGATGGCCATTCTTTATGACTTCTAGATACACATGTGTCCCTTCTACAAACTAAATTTAAAATATCCGTGTCAGAATGGATGGTGGCTTCAATGACTGGTTCCGCCTTTGGAGATCCATTTCTTTACATCTTCATGAGGAGTCCGTAGCTCCATCCTCCATCATTGACAATAGCTTTAGTATCTATTGTCAACTATAAAATGAGAAAATAAAATACTGTAAGTCATTTATCAAGTTTGCAGAAATAAAGTATATTTTTATAGCCACAATTGTTTCTGCACATATTTTAACATTGGTGACTGGGAAGATTGTCCCAGTCATAAATTTATGGACACTGTTTCTGAAGGCCTTGCAAGAACTCCAAGTTTCCCCAGGGATTTGTGTGCATAGGTTAGGAGTCCTGAGCTAGCCCCAGTGTAAACACCAGCTGAAACACAAAATGAGTCATGGAGGTGCTGAGGGCCGAGCTCATTAGGAGCTGATGCTTGGCCCACATGGGACCTGCGGCTTCTCAGTGAAAAGTTATTGATTAACATTGTGACAAGCAGTTTGATTTTATCATTGAGAAGCAGAATTATATGTGAATTGGAAATGACACTGCCTGTTGGAAACTAGAGAACAGATGTGTCGCTTTCCCATGGCACACAAATGGTACTTTGTAGAATGTTTGTTTGAACAGCCTCTTGCCTGCTTGATTTTATTTCCTTACTGTTGAAGTCCCCTACTTCCTTCTAATGTAGCTGCATGTCTTTTATGTGTTTTGGAAAAGTAATTTATAAGTTTTATTTGTAATATAACCAAATATCAATAAACAAAACTAAATGCCTAATGTCAATAGCATGACATATTGACAAAGTGAATGGTGTAAATTTGAGGATTTCTTAAATAAGAACTATGACCATTAAATGTTGTGCTATAAGCTTCTATTTCATTTACAAAGTTGAAGAGAAGTATGATTCAGCTAGAAAAATCACAGAAATGATAGGGGATTCTGGGGTTTCTTTTAGCTTTATTAATAATTAGCCACAATTTTTGGTCCAGACTTGAACACATTTGTTTTCTTACTTTAATTATAAATGATTGATCACTTCAGAAAAAAAATTAAAATGCCATGCCTCTTTACAAAGTGTCATTCCTCTTTGAGAAAGTAAAGTGTGATGCTTCGTGTATAAGATAGTGGGTAAGCAGGGCTGTGATGATGGACAGCCTCTGACTCCCACTCACTGAACACATCCAAACTTAAATGCCTGATGCCGTCTGAGGAGAATGACTCATATTTGTTCACAGGCACACACACACACACACACACACACACACACACACAACTTCTTTACTTTTGTATTTGTTTATTTATTTATTTGTATGTTTGTTGTTTATTGTGTATGTGTGCTGCTGTGTGCATGAGGAAGAGGTCAGGAAAATCTGCTGGGATCACTTCTTTCCTTTGACCATGTGGCTCTCAGGGATTCAGGTCATCAGGCTTGGCAGCAAGCGTTCACCTGCTTAGATATCTTATTGGCCCCTCTTTTTCTTTTTGGAAAAGCCTTTTAACCCTTGGTGCCAGTGACTGCATTGACAGTCTGGGGATAAGTGCATAGTTTAGTGCTCTTCGTCTCTTTGAGACTGGGCGAGCGTGAAGAATGAAATGACAGCCAGAGTTGTAAGCTGAAGGGGAGCACAAGCAGGGATGAGAAACCTTTTAAAAATTCGCTGACAGCCTCCAGCACCAGGCAGATCTGCAGATAGCTGGGAAGCAGCAGTAGCTAAGAGAATGACCTGGTAGGCAATCCTGGGGAAGAGCCCGCCCTTTCTGGCTTCTGATTTGAGCTGCCTCTGAATATAAGCAGCAAAATTCCAAACAGTGACAAGTGGTAATAAATAGCTCCCCTTTCCCTGGCTTCCCTTTCTTTCTTCCTAGACCCCTAGGCATTCAGCCTACTTTCTGCTCCGTTGACAGCTTCCTCATTATATTCTACCCATCACTCAAGTACAGTTCAAATGCCATTGCCTCCTGGAAGCCATACGCTTTTCAGCTGGAATCCTCTTCTGTGCTCGATCCACGCTTTGTGTGGGTTTCACCTGGCAGGTTGCATTGTACCAGGAGCTAGATTTACTACATTTTTGGTCTGGTTTCCCTGAAGGAACCTAAGCTCTTTGAGAGGGGGGATCCACTTCCTTCTTGTTTTGTATCTACCTATCAGTGCCCACTACCTAATGTAAGTATTAATAGATACTCAAGAAATGAATGGTCGCACCTAGAGTTTATTCTCTTTAGATGGAAACACAGGTTCAACGGCAGCTGCTCCTTTTAGCTCTGAGTCTTTGGCTGAACTGCAGAGCTCTTTAAGCTATCCTGTTTTGTTATTAGTTAAGTTTGTTTGTTTTGTTTTTTGCCTTTCATTTTCTTAAGGATTATGCATAATAAACTCAGTGCCTGTGAGCACTGAGTGAATACTTGTGGCTTTATGCTCAATTAATGTGTACATGTCACCACATCCCCGTCTTTATTGTATAATAATGAATTCTGACATGCTAATGCCAAAAAGGCTTTACAGGCAGTGGCTTTATGATAGACTGAGAAAAGCTGGAAACCAGAAATCAGCATCTTAGATTTAGAGGGTTGTAGAGATAGGGTAGCTAACTATGGAGATTTAGAGAGTTGTGGAGATGGGGTAGCTGATGTTGGAAAGCAGCAATTGAAAGCTAATTATGAAGAGGGTGCTCATGATAAATAGCTGTAGCAGTGAGGAGCAGTTGGACGGGCTATTCAGAATGACAGGTTTATTTCAGAGAGAGAGAGAGGGGAGTCACAATATAAAGGGAAACTATTCTTGTGGTACCTCCCACAAACTAGAAAAGAGGCATGGAAAAGATTAGACACTTTCTATATGTAGATACCTGAGGGCTGAACAATTTGGAAGCTCAGGGATATTCTTGAGACAGGGCATTCACACTAAGTCTTACTGGAAAGGGCCGTGTTTATGTTAAGCTCACGAGGGGCTGAATCTTTTATTCTCAAGGCAGCAAAACTCATCTGTTAAAAAACCCCAAGTGCAGGTTGGTGAGTGAGCTGTAGATTGGTAATACCCCTTATTTTCTTTAAATGTCCCCATAATACAGATGTAAAAACATGGTTTTTTACCTCGAAGAGAATAGTTTATTTTGAAGTCACAGGTGAGTGACCGTGGCTCCGAAACACAGAATTAACTTATCCCAAATATTCTGTTCTAACACAAACCGTTTTGAGATTCTTAAAATAGCAACAGAACAAAGAAAGCCACAACTTGGGGCACTTTACAAACACACCAACAGAAGCACCACAACACAGTGGGCGTCAGACAGTGTCACCCAAGGACACGCCAAGCCTTCAGGTCATACACATGAGAAGGTCTTCCCTAACATTCACAAGCATGGGTGGCAGGCCAAATACAATGAATGGCTCCTAAGTAATTAGACAAAGGTCCTGCAACATTTCCACTTTCCATAGCCATATGAATTCTGATCATTAATCAATCAGTCCTATAGAATCCTTGACACGGCTGTAACACCCTCCTGCCCAATACTCCAGTTCACAAAACAACCATACACAATGAACTGATGCTTCAATAATGCAATGATTTGAGGATTAGGAAGTAAAAGATGTGAAACATCTTTCAGAAAGTTACTGGCATCTAATTAATCATCTGCAGTTCATTGATATTGAGACATATGTACGATCACATTTTAGAACCTTTGGAATTATCTGTTTTAGACAATGCATCTTCCTATTCTTATTGGTTAGAACATAACAATATAGCTCATTGAAATCTTTATATGAATAAACTCAAAAACACCAGTATGAGAAGTTGAAAAATGAGTCAGCATCTTAGCGGATGTCGAGACTGGACAGAATGTAGATCACTATTTTAAGAAATCCAGATTGCTGTGATCATGATATCGAGACTGGACAGAATGTAGATCACTATTTTAAGAAATCCCGATTGCTGTGATCATGAGAGGTAGAAAGGATGTTCAGTGACCCAGGAAAAAAATTATTGGAAAGAATCAGGTTTGAACAGGATTTTTTACAAGCATTTTATTAACTAATACTTTTCACTTTACGTATATATAAGATAACAATGCTTATATCACAGTTTCAAGTAGCTGAGACCCAACATGAAACTAACTAAGGAATAAGAAAACAGATGGGAGGACAGGATCACTCAGGAATGACAATAAAATCCTTCTCCTGCTAGGCTGATGGGACAGATCCTACCAGAAACTGGAGGAGAGTTTTGAAGCAAGGCCTAAGCCTTTAACTGCAAGAGGAGAAGGCATACAACCACCCAAATTGTAAAAAGCCTTGCTTTTTTTCCTGCTGCTTAAGTTCCACAGTGGTCAAACCCAACTAGAAAGTAGGAATCAAATGACCCATTGATAGAATCTGTTAGTTCTTAAACATTTGATCACAGAATTATTTTACACCATTAAAATCTGAGGACCTTTGGGAGATGTTTAGCAGGCAAAAATGCTTGCTGAGCAAGTGTGAGGACTGAAGTTCAGATCTCCAGTACTCATGTAAGTGCTGGGTGGGCATGGTGGCCCTCCTGTAATCACAGTATGTGGGAAGTGGAGACTGGATCTCCAGAGATAGCTGCTTAGCTAGAGAAGCTTGGTTGTGGAGCTCTGAGTTCAAGTGAGAGACCTTTTCTCTGCATGCAAAGTAGAGAGTGATCAAGGAAGACACTTGACATCATTTTCTGGCCTCTACATGACCTCTACATGTGGTATACACATAACACATAACACACACACACACACACACACACACACACACACACACACACACACCCTCACACACAGGTATTCCCTTATATGTGAACATGCATATGTACATGCATGTATACACTACACACATATTGAAAATTTACTGATGACTCCAGGAATTTTTAAGTTACTTATATTTCCTGATATTTGTCATATTAGGAATAAAGTCTAAGAAATTAAGTTATTAATGCAAACAAAAAACTAAAAGTCTTTAGTGTGGGAGCCTGGTGTGGTGGTATACACCTTTAATTTAGCACTCAGGAGGCAGAGGCAGGCAATTTCTGTGTCTGAGGCTAGCCTGGTCTACATATTAAGTTCCAGGCCAGTCAGGCTGCACAGTGAGAGGCCCTTTCTCAAAACAAAAACAAAACAATAACAAATAAAAAACCTTAAACCACAAAAATCCATACTGTGTTGATAAGTCTACAGAGTGAGATCCAGGACAGGCACCAAAACTACACAGAGAAACCTGTCTCGAAAAACCAAAAAAAAAAAAAAAAAAAAAAAAAAAAAAAAAAAAAAAATCAAAACAAAAAACCCATAAAACCAAAAACAAACAACAACAAAAAACAAAAATGGCTCTTTATAAAAAAATAGACATATTTAAAAACTAGGAGCTATCATACCACTGTTTCATATGTTTCAAAATTGCTTTAATAGAAAATAACTAGATTCTTATATTGATTTTCAGTCAAATATTATGATATAATGTTTTGGTTGAGATATAGAATAAAATTTGTCTTTGTACAGAAAGATAGTGAGAAAAGTAAAAGATTTTAAGTGTCTTTTTTGGATACTTACAGACACTCTTTTTAAATTCACCAATGCCCAATGAGTGCTTTCTTAAAGGTTAGAGTGTTGGTTAGGCTTTTAGCTTTTGGTCAGGACAGGATAATTTTCTTGATTAATGGTTGATGTAGGAGTTCCCAGCCCAGCTTGGGTGG
The DNA here is from genome assembly GCF_004664715.2 of Peromyscus leucopus. Classification (NCBI taxonomy): domain Eukaryota; kingdom Metazoa; phylum Chordata; class Mammalia; order Rodentia; family Cricetidae; genus Peromyscus; species Peromyscus leucopus. The sequence continues at coordinate 42,441,517 of NC_051063.1, forward strand.
TGCCAATCCTGGGCAGGTGGTCTTGAGTTGTCTAAGAAAGTAAGCTGAGGAAGTCATCAAAAGCAAGCCAGTGAACAATGATCCTTCTGCTTTCTGCCTCAGTTCCTGCCTCAAGGTTCCTGTCTTGAACTTCTGTCTTGATTTCTCTCAGTGATGAATTGTTCTCTGGGAGCTGTAAGATAAAATAAATACTTTCCCCCAAAAGTTGATTTTCTCAGTATCTTATCACAGCAGCAGAAAGCAACTATAACATCTAGTATAGTACAGAATTCGAAATTATAACAATACACATTTTGTAGTTTAGACATTAATCATTTTCTGCCACTGCAATAAATACTTGAAATAAATCAGCTTATAAAGAGGAGGTTTATTTTGTCTCATGATTTCAGTGCATCATTTATGGTTCTATGGACTCTGAGCCCACAGCAGTGCAATCTACCATGGTAGGAATCTGCTGACCTCATGAGTCAGGAAGCAAAGTGAGAGGAATCAGAGGCCCTCTCGTTCTACTACACCCTTCAAGAGCACACCTCCAATGATCTGACTTCTTTTCATTAGGATCCATTTCTTTTGTTTGTTTGTTTACTTACTTATTTATTTAACATCTCAACCACAGTTTCCCCTCCCTCCTTTCTTCCTACTCCCTTCCCCCATCTATGCCCCCCATCTACTCCTCCTCCACTTCTATTCAGAAAAGGGCAAGCCTCCCATGGCTAGCAACAAAACATGGCATATTAAGTTGTACTAAGTCTAAACACCTCTTCTTGTATTAAGGCTGGACAAGGCAACCCAGTATGAGAAATAGAAGACACACCTCTTAATGGTTCATTCTCCTTCCAATAGCACCACACAGGCTTGGGGCCAAGTCTTCAATATATAATCTTTGAGTGATACTCATTGATTTATTTTGCATATTCAAATCAACCACACATGATTTTGGAGCTTCAAGGTTTGGTCATCTGGAAGATACTAGTTTAATTAATTATGCAGTTCTATCAAATATTGACTCACTTGACAGTACAAAAATTGTAACCACTAATAAAAGTTTTCACAAATCCTATTGCTTGTTTAAAAGCATAAATTGTTTTATTGGCAGCAAATATTGTCAGCTGTTTTCCTTGAAGTGACAGACTCATGATATATTTGGATAATAGATCTATCAAACTCCCATTCTCCATAATAATAGTTTGTGTATTGATTTTCTTTCCATGTACTAGTCCATGAGAAAAGCAGGCAGTCAGGCAGTTCAGCAACCAGCTCAAAGGAATAGCAGTAACTACTTTCGGGGGAGGCTAATATTTGATTTTTTGAATATGGCAGTAATGCTTTCTTCATCTACACATTGTATTACCTGGACATGAACTCAGAGGCTAAGGCTAGTCTTTCTGCCTAATTGTGGAATTCATAAACTGACATTGATTTCTCTCCCTTTTACTTGATAAGTGAAGAGTACAATGACTGTAATACTACTTGGGTATAGTCATACTACCCTGAGTGAACCCAATCTTGTCTATAACTCAACTTGGTACCATTGCCTTAATGTCTGCTGAGACCACAACTGTGCTCAACCTTGCTTTTTTGATCAGAACACTTACTGTCATTTAAAAAGTTGCATAACATTGAGTGCTTCATGGAGGTCCAAAGGTCTGAAGAAGATCCTGAGAACTAGGGATGTAGCCCTTTCAGGTCAGCCCCTTGTGGCAGATACAGTATGGAGATAGGTGAGGGTAGAGTTTTGGGCAGTAGTGGGTAAGAAGACAATCAACAGAACAAAACTCGGACCAATGCTTTGCTTTACACCACAGTTACATATTTTAAGGAGTATTTATCATAGTGTAGGTATGACTTGCTTTTTCTTCTTGAGTGATAGATACAATATTCATCCTTGAATGGATGGATTCTTTAAACCATAGGTTCCACAGTGAACAGGGAGAAAGAAAGAAAGTTGTTACAATTCAGAGGAGCTGTATGCATCTGATTCCATGGAAGGGTGGAGTTTCCAGTATGAGCAGGATGGCTTGGGGCTCAGAGGCAAAGCACCTTCTCTCTGGGTACTGAATATCTGAGAAAATCTTGGATATTGAAATATCTATTGCTAACAAATTTCCTTTCTGAAAGATGTAACCGTCTTTTAAACTTATGGATGAACAAATGAATGTGTGAATGAATAAATTTTAATACCATAGATGTCACCATGATTTCTTCAGGGGACTTAGCTAACAATTCTTTTTTGTTTGTTTTGAGTTGTTTTTGTTTTGTTTGTTTTTTGAAACAGGGTTTCTCTGTGTGACATTCCTGGCTATGCTGGGCATCTGCTCTGTAGACCAAGCAGGCCTAGAATTCACAGAAATCCACCTGCCTCTGCCTCCTACAATGCTGGGATTAAAGGTGTCTGCCACCACCACCCAGTACTACCAAGTCTTGTGTGATTGTTTTGGACTTCAATATAGACAGGGCAGATTCACTTTCTTTGTCTCTGAGTTATCTCTTACCTCAGGAGGAGTCATTTCACTGTTACTTCTGTACTCAATACTCCATGTGTTCACACACGTAATGAGAAGATGCAATGACCTCTGTATGACCGTGTCTTCAGTTCCTCCTCCATATCTGCCCAGCCAGCCCTTCTTTCTTCCACGGTCTTACTTCTGGGGAAGGCCATCTTCTGAAGCATCTTCTGAAAACTGAAACTGCTTGGGTTTATCCTTCCAAGAAAATGGTAATTTAGAAGTTGGTTCTTCATTTAGAGGGGATTAAAGAGCTTCAGCAGATACTGGACATTCTTATTGGTTTCTATAAATTTTTAACAGCTCCAACTAGTATTCAATTCTGTGGACAACACAATATAACACAACTAATCCTATTCATCTCACATTACTTTACAGAGTTGAGACTAGTAATAAATCCTTTAAAGTGTAAATCAGGAGAGACATTAGCCATTTTTTGTGAGGATGTATCTTATTACTTGATTTGTTTGAAATAAATTAGAATTGAAGTATTACATTTGAAATTTCTTTTCATTTCTTCCTGAGAGTCCACTGCTTATCTCCCCTGAGATGAATCTCCCCATCCATTTCTGTTCTGTAAACAATTTTATTTATTTATCTATCCATCTATCTGTCTATCTTACCACCTATCTATTCATCTATTAAATCTTAGTGTCTGAAAATCCTAGCATTTTGAAATAAATTAATGCAGAGCATTGTGACAGATATTTTTGAAGGGACAAAGCAAAACTGGATTCTTGCTTCATAAAACTTTTAGTTTAGCAGAAAGAATAAATCAAGATCATATGTACCAGGAAATTAAGGGTAGTTGTGATAGACTAAAGGCAGGGCTCAACAGTTAGGATTTTATTCTTGTGTTTACCATCTCTTCTGGTGTATCTCCAGCCAAGTACCATGGCCTCTCTTAACCCTAGGTTCCTTATCTATGATAAATAAACTAATTGGAGTTGTGATAATTAACTGTAGCATAAAATATTTAGTCGATGATATGTTTTGTCTTATTTAAGATGATAACTTAACTTGAAGATACATATAGGCGATGATTATATTGAACCTTAAATCATTGCTAGAATAAGACAAGAACACATTGGGGTAAAGGGAAAACACCCAAAATGTACTAGTGAATTGAAAAGTTGTCTACTGAAGAATGTATGGCCAGTGGCTGGGACATAAGAAGACCAGTCTAAGTTGACTTGATTGTTACTCACTGGTGTGCAGTTTCCCCTGTTCAACTCCATTCTAGGTTGTGTTATATGCAGCAAGGTTTGCAGATAGGATGAACAACTGTCTCAAAAGCAAAGCTGGCAGAACCTGTGGAGTAAAACACTAGATTGTATCATAGTTAAAAGACTGAAACAGTAAAAGAGGCTGACAAAAACTCCATGTCTCCACCTGCAGAAATCCCCTCAATTATTTAGTCATTTCTCTAACAATATACAACTTGCAAAGCCCGGCTTTAAAAAGGTAGTGGTTTCTCATCCCCACCCCAACACCTTTTCTTATTCATATACTCAGAGAGACTTACCCTTACTAATGTCTGATGAGTGAGATCTTTTCAAATGCTTGGTATATTTCAATGGCATATTTTGGAGATTTCAAACGGGGGTTTTCTTGAGAATGGAGGAATGGATCCATGGCAAACAGTGCTCGTTTCTCTTTTAGAGGACCAGAGTTCAAAGAATCTACATAAGCTCTTAAAACAACTTCCTATAACTCCAGGTCTAGCATATCTGACACTCTTTTCTGGATTATCTGGCCAGCTGCACACATGTACATAAATAATACAGACACATGCATATACACAGTAATGAAAATAAAACAAATCCTTTAAAAAAACTTCAAAATGGAGCTCTTTTTTACAATCCTTCATTATTACAATTATAAATTGTATAAATTATAAATTGTATAAATTGTTATAATAACCTTGCCTTTTTACAAAAAATTAAAAAGGAAAAAGGAAAAATATTCAGGAGTACAGCATCATGTAGTCCAGGTGACCAGAGGGCAACCACTATAACTGGTTTTTAAAACAGCAAATGGCACAGTGGTCATGTTTTCTAGTTAAAAAAAAAATTGACTTCCTCTATGCCTGGAGAAATAAACAAGTTAGCTATTTTTTTTAAAAAAAAAAAAACAAAATGACCATTTAACCCATTTAACCATGCTTGACTACTAGATAAGACACAAGAGTGTTTTGCAGGCGGGTGAGATGGCTCATGAGGTGAAAGGGCTTGGCACATAAGCCTGATGACATGAGTTCAATCCGCGAGACCTACACTGGAAGGAGAAAACCAACTCCAAAGTTGTCACCTGACCTCCACACGTGTATCATGGAATGTGAGTGCCACACTGACCTACACACGTGTGTCATGGAATGTGAGTATCACACTCACACACACCATGCACATACAAACAATAATAAGTAATTAAAAATTGAAAAGATTTTTTTGAGCAATTTCTTCCCTGAATCAAATTTGTGTAGAATATGAATTATGCAGCATGTAAGTGTAAATTATTTAAAAGAATCAATTATCTGTAGAAGATTCTTTCAAGAACTTTTGTTTTTTTATTAAAAAAATATTTTGTTCACTTTACATACCAACCACAGATCTGCCTCTCATCCCTCCTCCTGCTACCCCACACACTTCCCCCTGCTTACCCTCCCAACCTACCCCCCATTCTTTCCTCCAAAAGGGTAAGTCCTCCCATCGGGGAACAGCAAAACTTGGTACATTTAGTTGAGGCAGGACCAAGCCTCTCACCCCTACATCAAGGCTGAGTAAGGTGTCCCACCATAGGTAATGGGATCTAGAAAGTCAGCTCACGCACCAGGGATAGATCTTGATCACACTGCCAGGGACCTCTTAAACAGACCCAGCTACACAACTCTTTCCCATATGTAGAGGATCTAGCCAGTCCTGTGTAGATTCCACAGCTATCGGTCTAAAGTTTGTGAGTTACTATGAGCTTGGATCAGCTTTCTCTGTAGGTTTCCCCATCATGATCTTGATGCCCTTGCTCATATAATCCCTCTTCCCTCTCTTCGACTGGACTCCCAGAGCTTAGCCTGGTGCTTGGTTGTGGATCTCTGCATCTGCTTCTATCAGTTACTGGATGAAGGCTCTATGATGACAGTTAGGGTATTCACCAATCTGATTACCAGAACTTGAAAGAATAGTACTCGACTTCATATGAAAAAACAAAAAACCCAGGATAACTAAAACAATCCTTTACAATAAAGCAACTTCTGAAGGTATCACCATCCCTGACTTCAGGCTCTACTATAGAGCTATAGCTTTGTAGCCACTAATTTCTACCAATCCCAAAGCTAAGAATATCATCATACAGCTCTGGAACTGTAAAATGATTTTGTCTCTTGGCTGTCACCTGCCTATCTGATGTGCCCACTGATGTGTTTGGGAAATGCCTCCATTTATGCTTTTGTTTTGTCCTGTGGCTATGACAGCTTCATGAAGCCATGTCCATATTGGAACATTGTATTTGGTACAAGCTGAATCTCTCTGTGTGGTGCATGGTCATTCATAATTGGCTCACAAATGATCTCTTATTCCATTTGAGATGATGTCTATACTTTGCACTGAAATTTTCAAATCAAGGACTAAGATCTCATTTTTGTTTACATAGAATTAAATGGGAAAAGTATTTTGGAGACAACTTGGAATCCAGATTCCTTTACTCAGAAAAAATATAACCCATCTGTCATGAAATTAAATTTATATATGTTTCAACTTCTTTGTTTCATGGCCTTATTTGTATATATTTTTAAGATGGCAACAAATGTATTGTGTGTGTGTGTGTATGTAGACTTTGTTCTCCTCCTGATTTGACCAGCTATAAATAAATCCATTTTTTATAAAAATTTCTGTTTTCTAATTTCTTTTCAAATCAGGAAAACCATGAGCTAGTTTTAGTGACTCTAGCCATCTGCAGCCAAGCCACATTGTCCATCCATTATCCCTTCTACAGTGTGTGTATCAATTTGCTAAAGTGGATACTTTGTGGATCTTGATAATTTCCCATAGAAAATTATTCTTAATCATTGCTGTCTCTGATGTTCTAAAATTTGTGTGGCCAGATTTTCAACTCTCGTTATCCTCTAGTGCTTAACAACATGTGCCCATCAAGGAAATACCATGGTGTTAGTCTGGGTTAATACTGCTTTGAAGAGGTACCATGATTATGGCAACTCTTGTAAGGGAAAACATTTAATTGGGGATGGCTTACAGTTTCAGAGGTTTAGTCCATTATCATCTTGGTGGGACATGGAGGCAAGCAGGCAGACATGGTGCTACAGAAGGAGCTGAGAATTCTACATCTTGATACACAGGCAACAGAAGGAGAAACTGCACACTGGATATAGCTTGAACATATATGAGATTTCAATGCCCCCCCCTCACAGTGACACACTTCCTCTAACAAGGACACACCTACTCCTACAAGGCCACACCTCTTAATAGTGCCATTCCCTATGGACCAACCATTCAAACACATGAGTTTATGGGGGCTACACCTATTTTAATCACTGCAGCCACAATACTAAATCACCATTGGCAGTTTGTCTGCATCTTTGGAGGGTAGTGAACCTAGAATTAAGGTTATTATGATCCTAAGAGATAATTTGTAGGGCAAGTAATCTAAAGCAACTTATTATTTTGTGAATGACATACTTTATTTGTTGAGCCTTTTTCTTTCAGACTATGGATGTGATTCATGCTAAATGAATAAACACAAGAGCTTTGAGCCAAGCTTTATAGAGCTTTTGCATTTAATGGCTAATTCTTCTACTAACTTATTATTTGAAAAAAAGAATACAAATCATAGGAGATGCCCAAAAGTGTGTCTCCAAAATTCCTAGTGTGCTATGGATAAACTACCCATGTTATCTTTCTTGAAATGTCTATGACTGGAGTTTTGGGGTAAAAGCCTGGATTCCACATCTCTAACATTGCCATCAAAGAGACATGTTATATGAGTGAGAAGAGAGAGGAGGTAGAGAGAGATTAATTTATTCATGTGGCCACTTTAGAAATAGAAACAGATGAAGGGTCTAATGATGCTAAGTTTGCTTTGGGAATACTGACAGGAATTTTAACAATTAGGACAAGTGGTTAGAGGAAGCTCAAATAAGTAGCAGTGGTCAAGATGTAGTCTCATTTATCTTCCTCCCAAGTACTGATGCTAAGTAGTATACCAAAGTGTGCTGAGATGTTTCTTAGATCATTACTTCTGATCCAGGCTGTGCACTGCCCTTGTTGCTGGAGGGCTTTTCTCCAGCTTCTACCAAGCCCCACAGTCCCACAATCCACATATAAAATAATCACTCAGACACTTATATTACTTATAAACTGTATGGCCATGGCAGGCTTCTTGCTAACTGTTATTTTATCTTAAATTAACTCATTTTTATAAATCTATACCTTGCCATGTGGCTGGTGGCTTACCGGCGTCTTTACATGCTGCTTATTCTGGCGGTGGCTGCAGTGTCTCCCCCCCTTCTTCCTGTTTCCCCAATTTTCCTCTCTCCTTGTCCCGCCTATACTTCCTGCCTGGTCACTGGCCATCAGTGTTTTATTTATGTAGAGTGATATCCACAGCAGCCCTCAGGGATAATTGCCCTTGCTTGGGACATGGGAAGGGAAGCAAGTCTGCTCGAGGAGATTTTATTCTTCCTGGAGTCCAAGATGACTTCAGGTTAAGGACAATGACTTATCTCTCTGCCTGCAACTTGAGGGAGGATGAGCTCTATTAGACAGACTGACTGACTTGAGTGATTAGCATGTGGGCCCATAGAGACAAGCAACTGGCCCAAGTAAAGAACACAGGCAGACATGGAGGCAGGGATGCCAGACTTTTGTCCCTTGTCTAGCTTCCTTGTGCGCCCAAGTGTGGAGTCCCTACTTTTTCTTTTTTTTCAAAATCAGCTTTAAATACTTAATTTCATTTGAAGTCCTCTCAAATCCCCATCTCTCCTTCCAAACAAAATTAGAGCTTTCTTCCTCCGTGGCAACATATTATTTTTTAGATTTGTTACCAAAGTACTAAAAGTATTTTGTGGTATCTGCTTTCTCATATTGCATTTTGAGTTCTTTGAAGATCAAAACTTTAATTTATTCATCTTTCCATAGCTATAAAATTCCAGTCAATAGCTTAGACTCAAAGAATGAGCGAGGAAATAGCTATAAGAATTTAGTTTTCTCCTTGTGAAGAAATTCTATAGGACAGAATAGTTTATTGTCAAGAATAACCACTTATCTGAACTGCTAGTGATAAAAGCAAGAAATGAAAGTGGTGATATACTTTATATTAATGAATATAAAGCTGGAAGGAAAGCAAGGATTTTCTTTATCTTAGTAGTCAGTTTGATAGAGTGAATAATTTAAACTCTTGTGGCATTTTTATGCATATGCAGTTATTGCTTAATCTCACCAGATAACTTTTTGTTTTCATTACAGGTGCAGCTAATATGTGCAAAGAGCTGACATCATTTTGGACACAGAAATCTTGCATGGGATCAGAATGGCCACACCAAGGGATGGTGAGCAATCAGGAGTCAGTAAGACTGCAGATTTCATTTCAAACTGCAATATAACTCAATAAGTTTTTACTTTTGGAAGTGGTAGATAAAATACTACTGCACTTCATCATTGCATGACTAAGAGAAAGAATTTTCCCCAAAACCCTTCCCCCATTTTTCCATATTTGATAATTTCTATAATCCATGATTCTGGTCAGTACAAACAATGTCTTAGGGAAAAGAATGTCTTAGAATGGCAGGAACAAGGATCTCCTAGAAGTGCATATGGTAAAACACATTGAGTTAAAATTTTATCTTTAGCTGCAGAATTTGGTGGTTATACGCTGTCACTTTTTCATTCTTAGGGGTCAATGTGACAACAAAAAATATAACTGCAAATTACATGTCAAATAATGTTTAAGGCTCCTGTGGATGTTACAGGCAGAATGAGAAGTTAGTTGAAGCAGGTTTATTGAAGAAATCAGCATGAGGCATTAGCAAGGCAGAGTAGGGAGCTTTATGTAGTTTCTATGTTATGTTCCTGACCTTTGACTCCATCCTTTTTTTGGTCTTGAGACAGAATTGATATCTACTGCCAGACTATGGTCAACAATCCTAAGTTTTGAAATGGACTGTTTGGCTCACCTTGCTGTATATTTATGAGCTTCCTCTCTGTCTTACAGGCTTCCTCTCTGTCTCTCCCTGGGTGCAAATCATAGAAATATGCTTACACACTCCATTGGCAAGCTGCTGGATACAGCTCCTAGAATGAAACAAATTTGCAAAGGTCAGTAGATTTATTGTGGTGTCATGGATTCCTAAGGAGACCCTTAGCTTTCTATCTGTGACTGCCACTTCTTAAGGCAAGTGTGGCAAGTTAGGTCTGGTAGAACAGAGATTTAATTAAGAGAAACATTTCTTACTTTTTCAGTGAACACTTATTTAGCATCTTCTGGGTACCAGGTATCATTTTAGGATATGGAAATACAGAGTTATGCTTCTATCATTGATAGTCATAAGGGAGCGTTGCCATGAATCCAAATAGTTATATTACACTCATGTCCACCAGAGACTTTGGAGGAATAAAGAAAATACTTTTGCAGAAAAAAGAGCATTTCATCTGGTACTTAAATGATTGTACTTTATTGAGAAATAGCAGGACCATGTTTGAAGCACTGTGGCAGAAAGAGTGAAGTGTGGCTGGGTCAAAACGCTACCTTAGGAAATTAGGAGGAAGACTTAGTAGCCAAACCTTGACAGTATCCAGTAGGTGTAATTTTCTGTCCTGCCAGCCAGGTCCCAAATAACCACACAGAGACTTATTATTAATTATAAATGCTCAACCGATGGCTTAGACTTGTTACTAGCTAGCGCTTACAACTTAAATTAATTCATATCTCTTGTCTACATCTATCATGTGGCTCAGTACCTTTCCTTAGTATGGCATGTTCATTTTACTTCTCATTGAGCCTCCTGACGACTCTGCCCTTCTACATTCCAAAGCTCTCTCCCTGTTGGCAAGTCCTACCTAACCTCTTCTGGCCTAGCTGTTAGCCACTTAGCTCTTTATTAAACCAATGAGAGCAACACATCTTCACAGTGTACAAAAATATTCCCAACAGTATCCCATGAATTTGAGGGTTGTATTTTATTCCAATGAGATGCTATAATGTCCTTTCACCTCAGAATCATGGGCTACCATGCTTACGCCCTCAGAATCTAAGGACTCTTCCTTTTTCTCAGGATAAATGGGAAAAACATCTTACTCTTCTCTTTTAAATCTTTATCTCTATTTACATTATTGCTCATTTTTAGGATATATTTCTTCCCACACATGCTCCAAACATAATTTGATCTTCATGACTCAGGTGAATACATTATTTAATTAACTAATTCCTAGAAGGTTGCTAAGTCTGAATCAGACAGGAGAAATTTCTTCCACTTCCATCCTGTTTATTTCTCCCTCATCCCACTCCTTCTCTGAATGAAACTCTGTGAAAGAATAAGAAAAAATGGTTGAGAATCCAATGTCATGAATATTCCCAATTATGTCATGAGAGATGGAAAAATCAAGGCTCTGTGAGATTTGAGATGCAGTAAGCCCTGGGACAGTGGAGAGGATAGCATGCCTCACTCCCTTAAGTAGACATTCATTCATGGGGATTATTCCTGTTTCCCACTAAAGCACTGGGAAAGAGTTTCTATAATATTTGCTTTGTCTTTTTCCCCTTTTTATTAAAAACAGATTCTTTTCTCATACAATATAATCTGCATACAGTTCCCCTTCTCCACTGCTCCAGTTCCTCTCCATCTCCTCTCTCATCTGGATTCACTCCCTTTCTGTCTCTCATTAGAAAAGAACAGGTTTCTAAGAGGTGATAATAAAACATAATGAAATAAAAATACAATAAGATAAAACAAAAACCATCATATCAAAATTGGACAAGACAGGTCAACAGAAAAATAAAAATAAAAGAGCCCAAGAGATGGCACAAAAATCAGAGACCCACTACTTTACACATTCAGGACTCATCATGAGAGTACTAAACTGAAAGCTATAGTATGTATGCAGAGGACTTGGCATAGAAATGTGTGGGCCCTGTGATTGCTGCTTCAGTCTGAATTCTTTTGAGCTTTGTTGTTTTAAGCCTTGTTCCCCTGGTGTCCTCCATCCCCTCTGTCTCCTTCACTCCTTCTGCCTCCTCTTCCATGGGGTTCCCTGAGCTCTGAGAAGAGGGATTTGATGGAGATAATTTCATTTACCACTGTGTGTTCCAAGGTAGCTCACTGGCTGTGTGTCTGTATTTGTTACTATCTGCTACAGGAGGAATACTCCCTGATGATGACTGAATAAGGCACTGAACTATGAGTATAGCAGAATATCATTAGGAATCTTTTTATTGTTACTTTTCTTTTTAGACCAGTAGCATTTGGTTTTTACCCTAGTTATCTGGGCTATCTAGTGTCTGGTTCTTGATCACCTAAGCAATGTCAGGTATGGGTTTCATCTCTTGTAGTGTGCCTTAAGTCAAATCAGGCATTGATTGGTTACACCCACAAGGAGAGTGCCACCATTGCTCTGGCATATTTTTACTATAGGTAGAAAGTTTGTGGTTAGGTTGATGTTTACATTTCCCTTTTTTTCTTAGACTGCAGATTATCTTTTCATGTCATAGACACTAGAACATGGGGTAAATGTTCTCTGGAGGCACCAGATTTACCTTTCTATGCTCAGTGAGTTGTGTGGGTACTGTCTTCTGCATTGGGGCCTTGCTGTCAGTTTGTTTTTCTATGGGAAATCTTTTGACCAACAACTCAATTGGATGAAGCCCAGTCTTAGTACTGGAAACTTAGTTTGCTGACAAGAGATGGCCGGTTGGGATTCCATCTCCCTCATTATTTAGAGACTACATTAGGATGACCTTCATGTATTACAGGAAGTTTCTGTTGTGCTAGATTTACATAATACCCCTCAAATGCCCTTCAATTCCAGCTATCTCTCTGCTCATTTCCTCCTTCATTCTCATCTCTCCTTCCCCTTTCCAGCTGATCCTTCCACTCTCATTCCTTCGGCCTCCCTCCATGTTCCAGTCAACCCATAAAATCTTTTTTATTTCCCCTCTCATGGGAGGTCCATATGTCTTCAACCCAGTCCCCTCTTCTATGCCTAGCATCCTAGGTCTATAAATTGTAGCTTGGTTATCATTTATTTAAAGTCTAATATCCAGATAAGTGAATACACACAATATTTATCTTTCTGGATCTGGGTTACCTCACTCAGGATGATATTTTCTAGTTTCATCCATTTACCTGTAAATTTCATGATGTCATTTTTTAACAGCTGAGCAATACTTCATTGCATAAATGTAACACATTTTCTTTATCCATTCTTCTGTTTAGGGACATCTAGATTGTTTCCAATTTCTGGCTATTCTAAATAGAGCATCAATGAACATGCTTGAGCAAGTGTCTCTGTGATAGAATGAATCATCCTTTGGGTATATGCCCAAAGTTGTGTAGCTGGATCTTGAAGTAGATCAAGTCTCATCTTTCTGGTGAAGTACCATATTGATTTCCGTAACATAACGGCTGTATAAGTTTACACTCACACCAGCAATGGAGAAGTGTTCCCCTTGTTCCACATCTTCATCATGAGCTCTCACTTATAGTATTTATCTTAGCTATTCTGATAGATGTAAGATGGAATCTCAACATAGTTTTGATTTACATTTAAAAGATGGCTAAAGATGTTGAACATAAGTGTTTCTCAGACATTTGAGATTCCTCCATTGAGAATTTTGTTTAGATCTTTACCCCATTTTAAAAATTGGATTGTTTGGTTTGCTGATGTCTAGTTTCTTGATTTTTTAAAATATATTTTGGATATTAGCCCTCTATTGTATGGGGACTTGGTGAAAATCTTTTCCCATTCTGTACGCTGCCTCTTTGTCCAAATGTAGTGTGCTTTGCTATGCAGAAGTTTTTCAGGTTATGAGGTCCCACATACTAATTGTTGATCTTAGTGCCTACATTAACAGTGTTCTGTTCAGAAAACTTTCTCCAGTGCCAGTGAGTTTAAGAATATTCCTCCACTTTCTCTTCTATCAGGTTCAGTATATTTGGCTTTATGTAGAGGTCTTTGATCTATTTGGAGTTGAGTTTTGTGCAGGGTGATATATATGGATCTATTTCCTTTCTTCTACATGTGAACATCCAGTTAGAGCAACACCATTTGTTGAAGATGTTGTCTTTTTTCCAGTGTGTGTTTCTGGCTTCTTTATCAAAAATCAGGCATGCATAGTTAGGCAGGTTCATGTCTGGGTATTCAATTTGATTTCATTGATCAACGAATCTATTTTTATGCCAATAACATGCTTTAAAAAATTCCTATAGCTTTGGAGTATAAATTGAGATCAGGGATGATGATAACTCCAGAAATTACTTTGTTATCCAGGATTTTTTTTTTATTATGCTGGGTTTTTTTTTTATGTTTTCATATGAAGTTGAGAATTGTTGCTTCAAGATCTGTGAAGAATTGTGCTGGAATTATGATTAGGATTGCATTGAATCTTGTGGTGCTTTTGGTAGGATGGCCATTTTTTACTACGATAATTCTACTGATCCATGAGCATTAGAGATTGTTTCATATATCTGATATCTTCTTCAATTTCTTTCTTCAAAAACTTTAGATTTTATCATGTAGGCTTTGACTTGTTTGGTTAGAGTGACTCCAAGATATTTTGGATTATTTGAAACTATTTAGAAATGTATTATTTTCCTGATTGCATTCTTAGTCCATTTGTTTTTTATAAACAGAAAGATTACTGATTTTTATGAGTTAATTTTGTATCCAGCTACTTTGCTGTAGGAGGTAGTTCCCTTGTGAAATTTTTAGGGTAAGTTATGCATTCTATCATATTTTGACTTCTTCCTTTCCAATTTGTATCCCTTTGGTCTCCTTCAGTTGCCTTATTGCTTTAGCTCAGACTTCAAGTACTATATTAAATAGATATGGAGAGAATGGAAAGATTTGTCTTGTTCCTGATTTTAGTGGAATTGCTCTGAGTTTCTCTCCATTTAACTTGATGTTGGCTATGGTTTTGCTGTAAACTGCCTTTATTATGTTGCAGTATGACCTTTGTATCCCTAAATTCTATAGGATTTTTATTTTGAAGGGGTATTATATTTTTGTCAAAGGCCTTCACTGCAACTAATGTGATGATCATGTATTTTTTGTCTTTCAGTCTGTTTATATGTTTATATGGTGGATTATATTTACTGATTTTCATATATTGAGCCATCTCTACATTTCTGGGATGAAGCAAGCCTACTTGATTGTGGTGGATGATCTTTGTGATATGTTCTTGGATTCAGTTTGCAAGTATTTTATTGAGTATTTTTGTATCTATATTCATAAGGGAAACTGGCCTGTAATTTTTTTTCATTGTTGGGGCTTTATGTTGTTTGGGTATCAGGAAAGCTGCGGCTTTCATAGGATGAAGTGGGAAATGTTCCTCTTGTTTTTATTTTCTAGAATAATTTGAGGAATATTGGCACTAACACTGCTTTGAAAGTGGTAGAATTCTGGACTAAAACCATCTGGCCCTGGGCCTTTTTTCCTCTTTCTTTCTCTCATTCTTCCTTTCTTTCTTTTTTTTGTGGGAAAATTTTTAATGACTGCTTCTATTTCTCTAGGGGATATAGGCCTGTTTAAATTGTTTATCTTGTCTTGATTTAACATTTGTAAATGGTATCTATTGAGAAAATTATCCATTTTTGTAACTTCCAATTTGATGAAGTACAGGTTTTTAAAGTATGTCCTTATGATTCCCTGGATTTCCTTGGTGTCTGTTACTATGTTCCCCTTTTCATTTCTGGTTTTGTTAATTTGGATATTCTCTCTCTGCCTTTAGTTAATTTGGATAATGGTTTGCCAATTTTATTTATTTCCTCAATGAATCAATTCTTTGTTTCATCAATTCTTGGTATTGTTCTCTTTGTTCCTATTTTATTGATTTCAGATCTGAATTTGATCTTTTCTTACATCTACTCCTTCCAGGTGTGCTATTAAGTTGTTAGTATGAGCTCTCTTCAGTTTCTTTCTTTCTTTTCTTTTCTTTTTAAATATAGATACTTAGTGCTATGAACTTTCCTCTTAAAACCACTTTCATTGTGTCCCAAAAGTTTTGGTATGGTGTGCATTTACTTTCATTCATTTCTAGAAAATCTTTAATTTCTGTCATGACCCATTTCCATTCAGTAGAGAATTGTTCAGATTTGTTTATAAATATTGCTTAATTTTTGTTTTATCATGGAATATCTTATTTTTCTCCATCTACAGTGTACTGCTCGTTATAGCAGTCTGGGCTGGCATCTATGGTCTCTTGGAGTCTGCAGGACATCTGTCCAGGTCCTTCTGCCTTTCAGAGTCTCCATTGAGAAGTCAGGTGTAATTCTCATATCCCTGCCTTATTATGTTATTTAGTCCTTTCCCCTTACAGT
Source organism: Peromyscus leucopus (assembly GCF_004664715.2). NCBI lineage: Eukaryota > Metazoa > Chordata > Mammalia > Rodentia > Cricetidae > Peromyscus > Peromyscus leucopus. The sequence goes on from NC_051063.1 coordinate 42,457,558, forward strand.
TTTTAATGTTCTTTATCTGTTCTGTACATTTAGTGTTTTGATTCTGTTCCAAGGGCATGTTTTTTTCTGGTCCAATATATTTGGTATTCTGTATGCTTCTTGTACATTTATAGGTATCTCCTTCCTTAGGTTAGGATCATTTTCTTCTACTATTTTGTTGAAAATATTTTCTGGGCCTTTGAGCTGTGTTTCTCCTCCTTCCTATATTCCTACTACTTTTACATTTGGCCTTTTCACAGTGTCCTAGATTTCCTGGATGTTTTGGGTCAGTAAATTTTTAGATTTAACATTTTCTTTGACTGCTGTATCCATTTCTCCTGTCTTCAATGTCTGTGATTCTTTCCTCCATCTGTGGTAAATTTTCCTCTGTAGTCCCTTTTCAAATTCCCAAATTTTCATCTTCACAATTCTCTTAGTTTGAGTTCTCTTCATTGATTCTACCTCAATCTTCAGGTCTTGAACACTTTTATTCATTTCCTTGCAGTTTGTATTTTCCTGGATTTCTTTAAAAGGGCTTCTATAATCTTCATCTAGGCTCTTTTAAGGTCTTTTTCTTGGGCTTCAGCTATGTTGGAATATTCAGTACCTGCTGTGGTAGGGGTGCTGGGATCCAGTGGAGACATATTCTCCTGGCTGTTATTGATTGTATTTTTACGCTGATGTCTAGACATCTGGGATTTAGATGATTATACATCTGGGTGATGATACTGAGTTTTGTCTTTGTGTGTGAGTGTTTTGTTCCATGGTTTCTGCTTCCTCTATGTACTTTAGGAGAGTGTAGTGTCTCTGTGCTGCTTGGTAGGAAACTTTATGTGGACCTGTGTCCCCGGCCTGCTTAGCTGGTGTGTTCCTAGCATATGACTGCTGGTGTTGGAGGCTGGAATTTTGGGATGAGTTGGGGAAGGGGGTTGGAGGAGATCTTTGCTATCTTTTGGGGATGGGGTGAGAGAAGAAAGGAAGACCACAACAGGTTTTATGCTGCAGAGCTGGGGATGTTATTATGGGTACTGGATCTGGAGGAGCAGAAGGACAGGTGTAGATTTGTCAGTCTACTTGTTGCCCTGGCAGAATCAGCCCTTGGGTTAGCTGGGAGGCACCTGCTGGGGTTGGGGGCTAGAAAAAAGCAACTAGTCGGGGGAGGGAGGTTAGAAGGGAAAGATCTGTGAGATCCACAGGAGGTGGAACAGGGGGTAGGACAGGGAAGGCTGCCACAGGTGTTCTGCTGCAGAGATGAAGTATTTGCTTTCTCTTAGCATTAGGTTTGGAATATAGTCTTAACCACATATCTTCTCCACGGGTTGTACATTATTATTATAATGTTGATACCATCTACAGTAAGATTTTTATTTTCATATCCTCTTTTATAACTGTAATTATTACTACATGACAATGGTACAAAGTAATGGGCTTCAATGTGACTCTAATACATGCATATAATGTTCCTTGATCAAATATACTTTTCACTACCACCCACTTTCTCCTATTTTCTCTTCCTCTTTTTTAATATTTCTCATTTCTACTTTGAAGTTCTCTCTCTCTCTCTCTCTCTCTCTCTATATATATATATATATATAATATATATATATTATATATATATATATATATATATTCTAAAACATACAACAGAATAACCAAGATACCCATTTACCTGAGTGTCTGGCTTATTCTACTAAACATGATATTTCTGGTTCTATTCATAATCTTGCAATTGACATAATTTTATTCATTTGTTGTTTTTCTAATTTTTTTTGTTTTTTATTATTGTGTGTGTATAATGTGTGTATATGATGTTATATATGAGTGACTGCAGACATTTGCACACTGCAATCTGCCTGTGAAAGTCAGAGAATAATTTTCAGGAGTTGGATATCTCCCATTGTGGCATCTGAGGACAGAACTCTAGTGGTCAGCTTGCTAAGCAAGTGCTTTTATTCATTGAGCCATCTTCTTGACTTAATTAAATTCTTCCTAATAGCTGAATAAACATTTTTGTGTATGCACACCACATTTCCTCTATCCATTCATAGGCTGATGGACACCTAGGTAGATATTGCATGGCTTGACTATATTTGAATAATGCTGTGATAAACATGGGCATATAGTGTTCTCTTATATATCCTGGCTCTGATACCTATAAGTAAACAAACCAAGAGTGGTAAAGCTGGACAATGCTTTAGTTCTGTTTTATCTTTTTGAACAACCAGCCTGTTCATTTTCATAGTGGCTTTGCTCATTCACATTCCTACCAACATTGTATAAGCCAGTCTCCAACCTTGCTAGCATCTGCTTTTTATATTTTCCTAATGATAGCAATTCTGATTTTAGTGAGTTGGAATCTCAATGTAGTTTTGATTTACATTTTTCTTCTGGTTAAAGATGTTGGACATTTTTCATACAATAATTCATCATTCATATTATCTTGAGAACATCTGTTCCACTCTTCTGCACACTTATTGGCTAGATTACTTCTTTTCTTTACAGTGGTAACTGTTTGGAGTTCTTTGTATATTCTGGACTCTGTCGGATGATTTGCTGGCAATGATTTTCTTTGATTCTGCAGTCATCTTCTCACTCTGTTGATTGTGTCCTTCAGAATGCAGAAGCTTTAATTAGATGTGATCCCTTTTGTCAATTCTTCATATTATTTCCTAAACTAACTGAGTCCTTTTCAGGAAACTATTATCTTTGCCTATCTTAAAGTGCTTCTCCTCTGTTTTCCTTTAGTAGTACCAAGTCACATAGTAAGATCTTTGATCAGTTTTTAATTGAAACCTACACAGGGTCCCAGATAGGGATCTAGTTCCACTCTTCTACTTGTGGGTATTCAGTTTTCATAGTATCTCTTGTGAAAAAGAGATACCATTTTTCTCCCAAAATATGGGTTTGGCACTTTTGCTGAGAATCAAATGGCATATATATATATATATATATAATATATATATATATATATGGATTCATTTCTGAATATTTCATTCTGTTTCTCTGATGTGTTTATGCCAATACTACTGCTATTTATACTACTGTGACTCTGTAGTAATATATTTTGATATCAGGTATTGTCATACCTCCAACATTGATATTTCTTTTATACTTCCATATAAATTTTTAAATATTTTTATTTATTTATCTGGAGAATATCATTTATTTTGTGGGGATTACATTACATAAATCTGCAGATTGCACCTAAGAAAATAACCATTTTCTAATGGGATATATCCATGGAGTCTATTTGATGGTCAAAGGAATTTATTTGGGAGTTAACTCACAATCATAATAAAGGAGTTGGTAACAGAATCCTGGAGGGGTGAGACACAGTCCAAGGTGATTCTCAGGAGAGCTCTTCCTTGATCTGTACCAGCATCCAAGATGAGGTAGCAAAGAGAAGAGAGCCTATGAACATGTATCCCAGGTCTTAAGGGTCCCTGGTGGCCATGCCCAAGGAACAGGTACCTTCTGCCTCACTATGGTTGGTGCTTCAGGCCATGGCACAAACAACCACCCACTACAGTTTTCACAATATTAATTTGCTTATTCATGAACATGGGATATTTCAGTGTCTTCTTTAAATTCTTTCATTGTGTGTCATAACTTTCATTATAAAGGGGATTTCAACTTCTTGGATAAGTCTGATGTGCTTTTTGAAGACATTGTGAGGGGGATATTTTTATTTCTTTCAGCAAGTTCATGATTAATGCATGAAGAAGCTAATAGAATGTATAAGTTAATTTAGTATCCTGTTGCTTTGATGAATTTCTCAGCCAGATTAAAAAGTTTTCTGGGTTATTAGTTAAGATATTTTAAGTATAGAACCATATCATCTGCTAAATGGAATAAGTTTTCCTTTCCTGTTTGTATACCTCTAAATCATTGTCATATCTTATTGCTGTGCCTAATGTTTCAAGTATTATTGAAATAACAAAATAAAAGTGGTAAGTGAATAAAAGTGGTAAGAATTTTAAAGAAAATATTTTCAGGATTTTCCTGATTCATTATGATATCAGTATTTGTTATGTAAATTTTTTATTATGTTATCATCTTTTTATTTCTCTCTCTCTCTCTCTCTATATATATATATATATATTTCTTACAGCAGCAAAAAGTTAGAGTCAGTCTGGATCATTTGTTTTTGATTTTTTTAAAATTAAAATAGATTATTGTCATACAATATATTCTGATTATGGTTTCCTCTCTCCTCACTTCTCCCTGTTCCTCCCAACCTCCCTACCTCCCCATGCATTCAAATCCACATGCTTTCTGTCTTTCATTAGAAAACAAATAGGCATCTAATGAATCATAATAAAATATAGTAAGATAAAAATAAGCAAATCAGAATATGATAAAACAAGAAAAAGAACCAAAGAAAAAGCACAAGAAATGTGTATAGAAGAAGAAACACACACGTTTGCACATAGAGGAATCCCATAAAATTCCCAAGTCAGGAGCTACACACACATAGGAAATGTAAGGTAAGAAAAAAAAATGCCCTATTTATGGTTATGAGATGAAGACCCTCCAAAGATATCATTGAGGTTTTTTTTTTTTTGTGTGTGTTGGTCATCTACTGCTGGGTGTGGGGCCTACCCTTAAAAGTGGTTTGATTCCTTAAGTGAGGCTCCCTTGGAGAAAATGTAATTTTTATCTGCAAGTGGTTAGCAGTTGGAGTAGTTTCTGGGTTAGGGATGGGGGCATGTGTCCACTTCTTTCAACTCTGGCACCCCATTTGGTGCAGACCCACGTAGGCCCTGTGCATGTTGCCTCAGTGTCTGTGGGTTTGTATGTGTGTCAGTCCTGTTGTGTTTAAAATGCAATGGCTCCTTGGTGCCCTCCATCCCTTCTGGCTCTTATACTCTTTCTGCCCCTTCTTCTATGGGGTACATGAGCTCTGAGGGGAGGAATTTGATGGAGACATCCTTTTTGGACTGAGTATTCCAAGGTCTTTCACTCTCAGCATAATATTTAGTCATGGGTCTCTGTATTTGTTCCCATCTGAAACAGGAGGAAGCTTCTCTAATGATGATTGAGCAAGGCACTGATCTATGAATGTAGTAGAATGTTTTTAGGAGTCATTTTGTTGTTGTTGTTTGTTTTTTTTTTTTTTTTTTTTTTTTTTTTTTTTTTTTTTTTTTTTTTTTTTTTTTTTTTTTTTAGCAGAACAGTAGTATTTGGTTTTCCACAAGGTCTCTGGCCTATCTACTGTGCTTGACCATCCAAGCAGCATTGAATATAGGTTCCATCCTGTAGAGTGGGTCTTAACTCATATCAGATACTGGTTGGTGTTTACTGGCTTATTTTTCATGGCTCACTCATTTTTCTATTTTCTTTTTATTTTGTTGTATGAATTAGAATATTTTAAAAATTAAAATACTACACCATTCCCCACTTTCTCTTTTCAACGCCCCCACCCAGCTAAAATTCATGTCCTTTTTTTCTTTTTTTATTATTGTTAATTGCTATTAATTACATATGAGTGAATAAGTGTATATATGTACACATATATAAACACATTTAGTTTTGCTTATATACATATGTTTTATCATCTTGCTTCTTTATACAACCTGAGAAACCTGCAGAGGAGTGGCACCACTCACAGTGGGTTGGACCCTGCCACACTGATTCTTTTTTTCAAGATGGGGTTTCTCTGTGTAGCTTTTCCTGGAACTCACTCTGCAGCCCAGACTGGCCTCGAACTCACAGAGATTTGCCTGCCTCTACTTCCCAAGTGCTGGGATTAAAGGCGTGTGACACCACCACCCGGCATGCCGCACTGATGTTTATTCAAGAAAATGATGCATAGGCTTGTGTGCAGGCCAGTCTGAGGAAGACATTTTTTAGTCAAGTTCCTTCTTCCCCGATGACTTCAGCTTGTGTCAGGTTGACATAAAAGCTAGCAATCACAAGAGGATAATTATCTAAGTATAATTTTAAGTATCTAATACATTAAACTCATTTAATCCAATAACACTATTTTCCATGTTCTATATATTGAACAGTTAACTTACTGAAATCTTAAATATATCCATGTAAAAAATATCTCTGAAATCTAGTAATAGAATATAACAATTCTGCCAATATGAGCCTAGTTTGGCCTATTCCTACTTGGCTGCACCGGTACATATGCAATTAGCTGTTGGCTCACTGGAGTCCATGACCATCTTTCTTGCATTTTTGGCTGTTGTTTTTACCTCTGAGGATATTGGAATGACTGGGTGATATCTTCACTGATTCTTTAGAAGGCTAATCTGGACTTGTTCCTGCAGTGTTGGAAGTATTCCAGGACAGTAAATGAAGAATTAAAGGGATCTAGAAACTTAATCTTCAGACCAATACAATGTCATTTCTGTTTTATTTTGTTCAACAGAATGTTACAAAGCTTCCCAGACTCCAGGGAGGCGTGAGTTCATTGTGTCTGCCTCTCAGAAAAATCCATTGCAAGGGGTGAGGGTACAAATATGCAAGGCAATCTTCATTGCTGAATAGATTTGGAGTCAACAGGAAATACACATCTGTGTGTGTATGTAAGTGTGTCTGCAAGAGTTTTCCAGAGAAGTCTGAAGAGGGAAGATGTACCATGAATTTGGACTGAACCGATCATAGGATGACAAAATTGATTAAAAAGGGCACGAAGGCTGGGCGGTGATGGCACATGCCTTTAATCTCAGCACTTGGGAGGCAGAGGCAGGCGGATCTCTGTGAATTCGAGGCCAGTCTGGTGTCCAAAGCGAGTTCCAGGAAAGGCACAAAGCAACACAGAGAAACCCCGTCTCGAAAAACCAAAGAAAGGGGGGGGGGCATGAAGGAGGAAGCTTACATCACCTCTCTTTGCCTTTTGACTGTGGACACAAAGTGTCCCCTGCCTCAGGTTCCTGTCACCATTGTCAAGAGTCACTTTTGCCTCCATGTCTTTCCAACCATGAGGGGCTGTGCCCTATAGCTGTGAGGCAAAACAGACTCTTCTTTCTTTAAGCTGCTTATGGCCAGGTATTTGGTCCCAGCAATGAGACATAACAGACAACAAATGAGATTCTTGGCATCATTTTATAATAACAGCCTATCTTAGGAACTTGTCCACTTTTGCACAGGTCAGTGACTAAGCCAGAATCTGAATTCAGGGACCAGGATTCCAGAGGGCATATTCTTTACTCCCACCCACTAGTACCTCTGAGTGTGTTAGAGATATCATAAGCTCTCAGTAAAAATGACATTAAAGATATCTAACTTATCTAACAATGTAGAAACTCAAGATGCCATAGTATATCATGTAGATAGCATGAATCTGCAATTTACCATTGATTGTGTTTGTTCTTGGGTAAATGACTTGAGCTTCTTGGCTCTCAAATTCCTCAGGTGAATGTTTGTAGGAATTGAGTAAAATGTTAAAGCTACCACCACTTTTGCTATGACACAACATATTGTGTAAAATAACACAATAAACGCTACAAGATTGATGAGAATTAGAGATTCAGTATTAAAAAAAAAACCCATGAAACATATTCACAAAGAGGATATAAAATCAATGAAAATAACAGTGCTGTTTCACATGTGTTAGGTAGTTAGGAAATGCATAACTACAAAAGCAGATGTGACCTAAAGTCAGCTTATAGATCTGGAAATCAGATAGTGCAGTACAGTTGAAAGTTTTCCCCAGTCCTGCCCAGCCCTGCGGTCCCCCAACCACATATAAAATAATCATCCAGGGGCTTAATATTATTTGAAAACTGTATGGCCTATGGCAGGCCTCTTGTTAACCATCTCTTATGTCTTAAATTAACCCCCCCCTTTTTTTTTTTTTTGGTTTTTCGAGACAGGGTTTCTCTATGTAGCTTTGAGCCTTTCCTGGAACTCACTTGGTAGCCCAGGCTGGCCTCGAACTCACAGAGATCCGCCTGGCTCTGCCTCCCAAGTGCTGGGATTAAAGGCGTGCGCCACCACCGCCCAGCCTTAACCCATTTTTATTAATCTATGTTTTACCATGTGTTCCGTGGCTTTACTGGTCTGCTGGCATGTTGCTCCTTGGGTAGCAGCTTGGCGTCTCTCCAGACTCCTTTTCTCTTTCCTGTCTCTCTCTTTGGATTTTCCGCCTGCCTCTAAGCTGCCTTGTCATAAGTCAAAGCAGCTTATTTATTAACCAATGGGAACAGCATATATTTACAGCATACAGAAAGATATCCCGAAGCAATACAATATGAAGTGTGGTAGGTAGATTGAGAGATGGAGGGTTCTCTGACATGGTCTGAAATGTTTTAACACTGAGTATTAATCAAAACACGATGAACTAAGAAAGATGGGGCAAGTAGTTGAAATGTATGATTGATGTGTTCTGTGTATTTCTAAACAGTTTGTTTCAGTTGAAAGTAGCTTTCTATGGCTAAGATAAAAAACACTGAAGGGCCGGGTGGTGGTGGCGCACGCCTTTAATCCCAGCAGTCGGGAGGCAGAGTCAGGCGGATCTCTGTGAGTTCGAGGCCAGCCTGGGCTACCAAGTGAGTTCCAGGAAAGGCACAAAGCCACACAAGAGAAACCCTGTCTCGGAAAAAAAAAAAAAAAAAAAAAAAAAAAAAACACTGAAGACAGCTTATGCTGGAGAGGATATGGAGCTAGGGGAACACTCCTACACTGTTGGTGGGAATGGAAACTTGTACAGCCACTTTGGAAATCAATATGGCACTTTCTTAGAAAATTGGGAATCAATCTCCCCCAAGATCCAGCTATACCACTCTTGGGCATATACCCAAGGAATGTTCAATCATACCACAAGGGCGCATGCTCAGCTATGTTCATAGCAGCATTGTTTGTAATAGCCAGAACCTGGAAACAACCTAGATGCCTTCAACTGAAGAATAGATTTAAAAAAATGTGGTACATAGACACAATGGAGTACTACTCAGCAGAGAAAAATAATGACATCATGAGGTTTGCAGGCAAATGGATGGTTCTAGAAAAAACCAGACTCATTGTATGTATTCACTCATAGGTGAATACTACATATAAAACAAAGGATGACTAGAGTGCTACTCACAGCTCCAGGGAGGCTACCTAGAAAACAGGACCCCAAGAAAGACACAGGGTTCACCCAATGACAGAGAAATGGATGAGATCTACATGAGCAAACTGGACATGAGGGGGGCAGTGAAGGGCAAGGGTAGGGGGAAAGAGAGCTTAGGGGAGCGGGAGATCCCAGCTGGATCAAGAACAGAGAGGGAAAACAAGAAAGAGATACCATGATAAATGAAGACCCCATGGGAATAGGAAGAAGTGCTAAAGAAGTCTCCAGAAATTCACAAAGATACCTCCACAATAGACTACTGGCAATGGTTGAGAGAAAGCCCAAACTGACCTACTCTGGTGATCAGATGGTGAATACCCTAACTATCGTGATAGAACTCTCATCCAGTGACTGATGGAAGCAGATGCAGAGATCCACAGCCAAGCCCCAGGTGGAGCGCCAGGAGTCCAATCAGAGAGAGAGAGAGAGAGAGAGAGAGAGAGAGAGAGAAGAGAGAGAGAGAGGAGGGATTATATGAGCAAGAGATATTGAGACCATGATTGGAAAAAGCACAGGGACAAATAACCAAACTAGTAGAAACATATGAACTATGAACCAATAGCTGAGGAGCCCCCATGAAACTGGATCAGGCCCTCTGGATAAGTGAGACAGTCGATTAGCTTGAACTATTTAGGAGGCCCCTAGGCAGTAGGACTGGGACCTGTCCTTGGTGCATGAACTAGCTTTTTGGAACCTAGGGCCTATGCTGGGACACTGTGCTCAGCCCAGGGGAATGGAGGAGGGACTGGACCTGCCTCCACTGAATCTACCAGGCTGAGCTGAATCCCCAGGGGAGTCTTTGCCTTGGAGGCGGTGGGAATGGGGGGTGGATTGGGGGGAAGGGCGGGGGGAATGGGAGGAGGGAGAACAGGGGAATTCATGGCTGATATGTAAAATTAAATTAATTATAAAATTAAATTAATTGTAAAATTAAATTAATTTAAATATAATTTAAAAAAAGAAAGTAGTTTTTTGTCTGCCTAGTGTTTCTCAGAAAAATGCACATAAGCAAATTAAATTTGTATTATGTTCAAATTGTTTACTAATATACCAGTCATTTCGTAACAACAGTATTTTTTCAAAATATAGAAATGACTGTTAGCATTCATCTAGTCCTTATTACCCCTCAATAAATATCAGCTCATTAATACTTTTTAGTGAAGCCTCATTTAGTAAACAAACATGTACTCCCTTTATGACATTGATAAACATGAAGAAAGAATGTGTGATCAGGGATCTAGGAAAAGGAAAGAAAGAGAGAAGAACTGCCAGTTTTTCCACTGTGCATTTCCAACAATGGCCAGCAAATCCAAATGTCTCGATTTCTTGGCAAGAAAAGTCAGTTGGTAGATGGATATGTCAGGCCTCAATGACACTGTTTTTTTTTTTTTTTTTTTTTTTTTTTTTTTTTTTGGTTTTTCAAGACAGGGTTTCTCTTGTGTAGCTTTGCACCTTTCCTGGAACTCACTTGGTAGTCCAGGCTGGCCTCAAACTCACAGAGATCCGCCTGCTTCTGCCTCCCAAGTGCTGGGATTAAAGACGTGCGCCACCACCGCCCGGCTCAATGACACTGGTTATTGAGGTCTGCCAGCTTCTTCCTCTTGTTCTAACTCCCTGCTCACCCAGTGAACTTGTGCTTGTGATTTACCTCATGTCATTAGGAGGCTGTATTCTCTTGCTGACATAAACAGTCTGAACTGCATGGCAGTTACATTTCTTAGTGTAAATTGCAAACTCAGCACTCTGTTTTTGTCTATCAGCCTCTTTTAAATTCCTAGGGATTAATCAAATGCAGACACACTGACAATTTTGATTTTGTGGATTTGCAAATGGAAGAGCAGATGCTAGAATATCATGACCTGCAAAGAGACTGTTCCCTGCCAGACCTGGGCCTGAGAGCTGCTGCCCCAACGACACATTTACTGACCCTCTAACTTGAAGTGCTACTACATAACTGCATTATATCTGGACATTTTCATGGGGCCAGCTCTAAGGCAGGGTTTCCCCAAGGTTCATTTTCTTGTAGACTGAGAGGCAATTTGTCCTTCTACCCCTGTTTTCAGATTTGGGCTTGAAGTTTACGTAACAAATATCCCTCAAACCTGACCTTCATCAATAGCATCTATCCTAATAACAACTTGGATTTTCAATGGCTGATTTTTGAATAACTTTGCACTTGTGAAGACTGATTTCTTTTTCTTCCTTCAGGTTATAAATTAGCTTAGAAAGAAAATGGCCATGACACTCAGATTTCTATTCTTTATTCATTGTGATCAAAGTCTGAACTAACAAAAGCATATAGATTAGTGTCTTTAAGAAAGAACCTGGAGATAAGTTGACTTTCAGTTGTAAAATTTCGCTTCATTGTAATGCTGTCTGGCATCTAAGCTGACAACTGTGTCTGAAACAGACTTACGTTTGTGGGTGACTGGGTTGTAGGTTTTACCCATGGCCAAGTACAAATACTAGTACAAACAAAACAGAGGCATCTACAGATGCTGGTTATAGTTGAAAAGCAAAATAACTGGCCAGTGAGGTAAATTGCCACCATCATTATAAACTAAATTCTTTCAAAATTTGCAAAACTCAATACTAGTAACATCTATTATTTTATAAGAATGATCTAATGTTTAATTATAGTTTGCAAATTTCTAGGTTAAAACTCCAGTTCTTTATGATTGCATGCAAGTTCATGGTTTTTAAGTACTCTCTTAATAATTTCCTTAGAAGGTAATTATTTGTTCAACAAACAGTTATTAAATACATTAATTGAATTTGAGTACTATATTGCACGTTATACATATAAAATGCATGTTGTTTGGCTTCTTAGTGTTTGAAGTATGGTTGAGAAAAAATACTTGTACAGTTCATTAATTTTTCTGTCAATAAACCCATAAAGCTAAGTTGAACTTCCAGGAATCATTCTAGACATTGAAAATGCAACAGTGAACTCAAGAAACAAAGTCCTTGCTGAGGAAAAGAATGCACTAGCATGTGGAAAATAGTGAATAAAGAAAGATGATAATTTCAGATGGCTATGAGGGCTAGGAGGAATATAAAAGAAGTGAGTGAGCCAGGCAGTGGTGGCACACGCCTTTAATCCCAACACTTGAGAGGCAGGGGCAGGTGGATCTCTATGAGTTTGAGGCCAGCCTGGGCTACAGAGTGAGTTTCAGGAAAGGCTCCAAAGCTACACAGAGAAACCCTGTCTCAAAAAACAAAAAACAAAAAAAAAAAAGAGGTAAGTGAATATGGACTGAGTAGAGAGGACAGTGCTTAAGTGGTAAGATTATTACTGAGTGCAGGGCTAAAACTGAGGGTGCCTTTCCTGAATGGGTTACATCTGTGCTGTGATAAAAATATCAGGGAACAGCCAGCTGTGAGGATCAGAATGATTTTTTTTTCCTTTTAAGCAGTAGACAATAGTGACAAAAGCTCTAGGCAGCAAACTGGTTGGCCTGTTACAGGCAGGAAGTATAAAACACAGGATCAAAGATGTCTACAGACAGAGAACATAGGGTCAAAGATGTCTACAGACAGAGAACATAGGGTCAAAGATGTCTACAGACAGAGAACATAGGGTCAAAGATGTCTACAGACAGAGAACATAGGGTCAAAGATGTCTACAGACAGAGAACATAGGGTCAAAGATGTCTACGGATGGAGAACATAGGGTCAAAGATGTCTACAGACAGAACACAGGGTCAATGATGTCAATGTGACCTCAGCCTCATGGAAAATCATTACAGTTTCATCTTAAAAGTGTTTGGAGTTAATGGGGAGTGTTGAACATTGAAGTATCCTATTTCATGTTTTAACACATCATTCTAGTAATCTGTGCTTTGGGACTAAGTAGAAATGGGTTAACAAGTAACTTTTGCTAGAATCCAGATGGTAATCTGCAGTGATAAGAATGATTTTATTTATAAAGAAAGTTTCAGTGAAACTGGCATATTTTTAAAGCCATGGAAGTTCAGATATGAGTAGAATTATTGGGAGGGGCATGGGGACTGATATGTATGAGACGAGGGCATCAGAGAGCTCAGGCTTTGAGGGATAGATGGTAACTTCACAGCTATGCAACCCCGTTGTTTAGTTCAAAGAATCATGCATTCTTCAGAGTAAAATGACTGTTATTTTTTCCTAGTTAAATGTTATTAACAGAATCAGTACACTTGCTGATTAACCTGTTGGCCATGACTTGGAAAATCCAGTCCAGAGAAAAATATTTTCAGCCCTGCCAAGTTTCTTTATATTGTCCTTTCCATCTGGTGCCACTTTCATCCAGCCTCACTCCTTTAATTTTCTTTGCTAATCTTGAAAATCCAGACATTTACTGGATTCTTAGTAATTTATAGTATTACCAAATATATAAAATATATAAAAAGCAACCTATTCAAAGACCTGTGATATGTATGGTCTGAAACTTTTGGGTGACAATCCAATACAGAGTTTCCATTTCTTTCCTCACAATGAAAATGATTTCTGATAAAGCTATTAGAATCATGTTTTATCATTTCTTACCTTCAACTCCTATATACAAATAGCCAAGTTCTATCAACTCTGCCTCATGATGATACTTTATGTGCCATCTATTAACCTCTATATGTCAGTAATATACTTTAGGTTTCTGATTTTTTTTTTGTTTGTTTTGTTTTTCGAGACAGGGTTTCTCTATGTAGCTTTGTGCCTTTCCTGGAACTCACTTCGTAGCCCATGCTGGCCTCGAACTCACAGAGATCTGCCTGGCTCTGCCTCCGAGTGCTGGGATTAAAGGCGTGCACCACCACCGCCCGACTAGGTTTCTGGATTTTAATAGAATGCATTGCTATCACTAGTGATGAAGCTAAAAGATATGAAGGGAGCCATGAGATCATACAGAGATTTGTAATGTAAGAAGATCCCCAGTGGTTAGTGTTTTCAGATTGGCAGACTCTAGAATTGCCTTGGAGATAAAGCTTCTGGGCATGTCTGTGAAGATTATCTTGATTGTGTTAACTGAAGTGGAAATACCTGCCCAGTGTGAGTGGCACTATTATTTGGCTGAGATCCTGGACTGTATGTGGAGAAAGCAAGCTGAGCAACAGCATGCATTCATTGTTCACTGCTTCCTGATTGTAGGTGCAATATAACCAGCTGCTTTAGTCTCCTGCTGCCCTGACTTCCACTGAATGCTCCCAACCTGTAGCAGTGACAATGGGAGTAGGTCAACTGGAGAGAATGAATGAAAGATAACATTATCACATTGGGAGCTTAGAAACACCCAGTAGAAATAACCTGCCACACTCATTGAGACAATCATCTGGAGTTCCCACCTATCAGAGCTCCAAGTGAAGCAGACTGAATTCTTCCATGAGGCTTCCAGAAAAAGAACACATAGTAGTAGATATATACCATCACCAAATCCAGTGCCTATGCTCACAATATCCAGCAGAAATTGACTAGAGATGTTGAAGAAGTCACCTAGAGTTGAACTTTCTCTTTATAGATGAGTTAACCATGCCTTAACAATATGGTTTTCCATTCCCACTGTGGATATTTTTATAGTATGGGATTAACAATAGTGACCTAGAAGCTTTACCTTCTAGCTGTCCTCAAGAGTGTAATGTTTTAAGAACCCTTGTTTTCTTGTTTTCCTTATTATAAAGTTGAGGACCAGCCTACCCCAGGAGAGGGAGCTTTGGAGATGACACAGAAGGTCTCCTTGTCTCCAACGTTGCTTTTGAACAAGCTTCAACAACACATAAACATTCACTAATAGCTGACAAGCGCCTTGACCCAGTGAGCCATCTTACTGGCACAAGAAGGGGAAACCTATAACCATTTTAATGGCTAAATTTAAGTTCTGCCTATTTTTAAAATGTTTTTGAAGATTTATTTTATTTTATTTTATGTGTGGATGTTTGGCTTGCATTTATATAGGTACCACATTGTGGGCCTATTGTTCAAAGAAGCCCAAAGAAGACACCAGACCCCCGGAACTGGAATTATAAACAGTTATAAGCCATTATGTGGGTGTTAGGAATCAAACTCAGGTCTACAAGAGAAACAAGTGCTCTTAAATGCTGAGCCATCTCTCTAGTCCCCATGAGATGTTTTTAAAAACTCAAAAATATCAAAGTTAATTATTATTATTTATTTTATAAAACCCTTTGAAGCATATTTATAATAAACTGACTGTGGATACCTAATCACCTATTTTCTTGAGGTGGCCTTAAACAATTCTCCCAAGTATATTACACATTTTAAAAGTGTGTAAAAGAGACCACATTTTTTGTTTCTAGTTCATACCTATGAGACCTAAAGCATGGATGATATAAGCAGATTCTGAATAAATCTGTGTTGACTAATTAGATTACAAAAGCATAGAAACAACTCAGGAAGAGAATGTCTTGGTGAATGTATATTAAGTGATTCATACCTGGGAAATTTAATAAAAAGGGCATATTCAAGGGGAGTTAGGTTTTGTTCTCCATGCAAATCATATGATTCTTGAAGTTCCTTATTCTTACATTTAAGGTAAGAGACTTTCTGTCTAATATTCTTATTGATGGTATTGAAAATACACCTGTGCCTTTGACTCCTTAATTGCATTGTTGTATGCTGCATCTTTATCATTTTAGCCATGTTATTACCATGTGAGTCACAAATCCAGGAGATACAAGACAAAGTGGCATCAAGAGAGCACAGAGGCAGCATTGGCAACAAGTCTTGTGTAGGCCTACTGGTCAGTGGGAGTTCAGCTGCACAGTTGCTTTTGGCATCCTGGATGACTGCCTCAAGTCTTTGCAGTAGGACATGGGAGATTCTGAGTACAGAGCTGTGCTCTTCAACCTTCTGAGCAACCCTTATTAACTTGCAGCACTATACAACAGATAAGTTGCTTTTATCGATTTTTTTTTTCAGCAGTATAGAACAATCCATTGATCATTTGGAAGTCTACTGAGGAAAATTATCAGTCAACTGGAGTTTCAGTATCAGCAAGCTGACCCCATTACTAGTCTGGTTTGAATCATTTGACAGCAGACTGTCAACAGTTTATGACCTTGTAGATCACCCCAGACATGGAAGAAACAAAATTATCCTTCTGAAAAGCAGGTAAAGTTGAATATGTAAAACAAAATGATTTTCTACTAAGAAAAGGCCTGCTGTGATATTTGAATCATAATAAAGTAGACTGCTATAGCAAGAGGATCGATGATAATCCAGTTAAGTAAAATTAAATCCCTGTAAAATGAAGAACTAGTGTGGTTTTATGGATGTGGTAACTCAGCATCCTGCCTTACACTGTCAGCACAGGCACTATTTGGTTATTGGAATGGACATCCTATTCAGTGCCTGGAGAAAATGACATATAGAAAAACAAACACAAAATCCAAACCAGCAAGCAGCTTAAGGTTAATGTTCTGTTTGTGAGCTTCATTTTATTTAACTCTGTCTTATAGATTCATGCGTCAAGATGAAGGGCTAAAACTATAATTCCCTTCAGTTTATTTAAATTACTCTTATTTTGAAATAACTTCAGCCACTAGTGTGTCTGTGTAATGTTTGTAATATTAACTTTTCTACTGTATATTTTATGCTGTAGATAATTTTGTTAGTTTTTATTTTATCTTTGTTAAAATACTATTGTATGCTTCTGGTTTATGTCTTAAAATCTTCTAGTTGTTACTGTATAAAATTCATTCACTCTTTGTAAAGTAATTAGAGTATCCAGTTGATTGCATTAATGCATTGAATACAAAAGTTCTTGTCTCTCTCCCATTTGCCTGATCTACTTGTATACTCTGAATGTTGTAGCTAAAGTGAAATACTCGGGCCAAACTGCTTTAGAATAAAAGGAGTATTTAGCTGAAAGTTTTGGAGGTTCAAGAGACACTGAATTGGTATCAACCAGATTTGCTGAGAGTGCTCTTAGTTGTGTTCATGAAGAAAAGAATATTCACATGAGGAATGAATTCTATTCCTCCAAAAGGAAGGAAAAGCCAAAGGGAAAGGCTCAGGCTTTTGTAACAAGATCATGGGGACTCCTTTTTATGGGACCATTGTTTCCATCCAAGGACAGCATCACCAATGACCTAAGGGCCTCACAGTAAACTGATACTGTACATAACATCTGTATTACTTTCTAGATAGTTTTATTTAAATTTAAATTTTTATTTCAAAGTTAAAGTTGTTACTTGGCCTTTGTAAAAACTTTCAATCAGTTATACAATGTCTTGGATTCCCATTTTGGTTTAAATATATATTTCTCACGTACATTTGTAGCTATAAAAATTACTTTTGAATACAGATGTTATGTACAGTATCAGTTTTTGTTTTAAGATAATACACTATGTTATTTTTGTAATCCTTTAATCAACAAATATATTCCATGCATAATAAGTGTTCTGCTAGGTGCAAGTTTTACAGATATTTTGTAGCCAAACTTTTGCAAATTTGTGTAAATTGTAGATACCTCAATTAGAAAATTTTCTTCTAGATAGACTGGAAGTTCTAGCCTTGATCCTTCAATGTATCCTAATATCTGCTAGAATTAAATGTCTCATTCTCTTTTACATTCAATGTTCTTAGTAGGCTTGCTTATCAAGTGTTTATTCTGAATACAAAAGCATTTTTGGAATTTTGGAAGGTAGAGAAGCTATTGAATGCATATGTCTACATGTTGCTCTAGTTCTCACTGATCTTTGGCTGAGATGGCCTATCTATCCTTCAGTGTGACTAGGTGGGTGATGAAAATGTATTCTATTCTTTGACACAGGCTGTCTTCCTGTGAGATTCATCCATCTCCTGCTGACAGGAGTTATCCTGGCACACAGGCACAAAGCCCTCACTTGGCACCATTCCAGTACTCTTCCCTTGGTGCCATTATTGCTACATGACCAACAGCTACTTGGCTATCTCTTATGCAGTCACAGAAGTTTTTGCTACCTTCTCTGTAATCCTTTATCTGGCCAAATACCCACACCATTGTAATTCTGCTGCAGCTACTTCTGCAGAGTCTGTTTCCTCAAAGTTTTCTGACTTGTCACTCCATATCACAGCAGAAAGGCTTTGCTATAATCTTCAGGGCAAACAAGCAACCATGTAGTGTGTGATAAGTCCTACTTGACCGTGAACCCTTGAGATGCACTCTGTGTCCAGAGACTGGGGAACTTGAACATCAGTTCTCCTCCCTCATTCTAGCTCTCCTAACATTACAGTAAATCATATGACAAGCCCAGATAGGTTGTAAGTAGAGAAAAAACTGTGACCACAGTTAAATATATATTTCTCACGTACATTTGTAGCTATAAAAATTACTTTTGGCCGGGCGGTGGTGGCGCACGCCTTTAATCCCAGCACTCGGGAGGCAGAGCCAGGCGGATCTCTGTGAGTTCGAGGCCAGCCTGGGCTACCAAGTGAGTTCCAGGAAAGGCGCAAAGCTACACAGAGAAACCCTGTCTTGAAAAACCAAAAAAAAAAAAAAAAAAAAAAAAAAAAAAATTACTTTTGAATGCAAGTAATTTGCTCATAGTCATGTGATAGGAATGGTTTAAGTATATTCTGAACTCTTTAAATTTGGAACACTGTGGCTTTTCTATAAATAATGCCATTTTCACTATACGAACCATGCAGAATCAGAGGCAATCATGAGAACTCACCACTGATAACGTGAGTATTTCCTTTCATGTCTCATAAAAACCACTAGAGAAGTTGGTATGTTAAGTGGCTACAGATTCCTGGGTACCTCTGTGAAACTTCAAACTTACATTTCTCTTTGCAACAGGACCTTATACCTAGTCTGCACTGTCAATCTGACTTGATCATGTCATTTTCTTATGTTATCAACTTGCAAGGTTACATCCTTCTAGGAACAACTAAGAAAATCAAATCTAAAGTGATGACATTAGAATGGGCACGTCTTATGTCATATGGGGCTACTTCAGGTATTATGATAAAATTCAAGCTTTTCTTCATAGAGAGAAATAGCCAAACAAGACTCCCATTATCTGTGTGCTGTGTGTAAGATTAAGATCTAGAAATGGATGGCCAACTTTTGAAAGCATGTTATTTTTATCATTTGTTTTAGATTCCATCGATGAAGACATTGTATGTAGACATTGTAATTTGGCTATGTGATGATTTTTAAAAATGTAATATTTTTATCCTTTCAAAGGGGAACATTATAGCCTACTGTTTGTATAACAATTTAAAAACAATTTTATGCTCATAAAACTTCCTTTTTATGCTCTTTGTCAACAGATGAAGGTAAATACAAATAACATCTGAATAATACATAATAATACAATTCAGAAAAGTAAAAATATTCATAAAAGTCTTAGATATTCAATGCCATCAAATTATACATTTCAAGGACCCATATTTATAACACATTAATTCAAGGACTGCGGCATTTGAAAGCTGCTAGGATCTCCTAAGTCCAACTATGTTATATGACTCTAGAAAATTAAATAATTAATTACTTTTATTTTCTTCCTTGGCTTGTCCAGAAATAAAGGGGAAACAATTATGTAAATGAGTGACCTGTTAACAGACCACAAATCACTGAGTGCTGTCCAGGTGCCCATGCTTTATGGAGCATGCTTCTCCTGCATAGTGGAAATTGGAGCTTTAATTTTCTCTAAAGAAAGTTCAGAGCATATTTCATCTCTGAGGGCTCTGAATCCAGAACACAGGTTAAATATAAAAACAAAGGAAGACATTTTGCAGCTCCCTAGAACAATCAGCCATGCCATTGTTGGGACTTCAAGGATTGCATTACACAGATACATATATATATATATACATGCATACACAGATATACACAAATATATGTCATGAGCTATACATATATGTATGTATTTGTGTGTGTGTGTGTGTAGGTTAGAGGAAGTCCTTATGGAGTCAGTTATTTTTTTCCACATTTGCTTAAAGTCCAAGGATCAAACTCAAGTCTTCTGGCTTGCAGCTGTACCTTCTGAGTCATCTCTCTAGCTTTTATACAGATATTTTTAAAAATCCATAGGTTAACCAAGTAATGACCTGGAGAATTTCCCAAATAACTATCCAACTTTTCTTTATACATGGTAGACAGCCATCATTTTATTGAGACCAAAACATTTTTGGTACTCTTTAAATATTTTAGTTCATTTGTTTGTTATTTCTCCAAGAGTTGATTTATGAGAGTTATTCATATAATCCAGTTCTACATAGAGTTATCAAAGATAGAATCTTGTCATCTACTCAGATTTGATAAAGACAACAAGAAAACAGGGGAGCAAGAGCTTGGAGCATGAACCTAATTAGTTTTATCAATAAAAACCAGGAGTCAAATATCAGGGTAATAACCTGAAAGATCAGAGAAGCAGAGCAGCAGCTACTGTGACTTCTTACCTCTCTAGATCCTCAGACTGAAGAGGCAGAGATCCTGTCTCCACTCTGCCTCATCACTTCCTCTGTGAGCTTCCCAAGTGCTGGGATTAAATGTGTGTGCCACCACTGCCTGGCCTCTATAGTTAACTAGTGGCTAACTCCACCCGCTGATCTCCAGGCAAGCTTTATTTGTCAGAACACAAACAAAATATCACAGAACAACAGCTGATTAATTCAGGAAAAAGAGATAAAATTTCTGTGAAACTAGCACACCATATAGTAAGGAGCCTGAAAGACAACAAAAACCACAACCAAAAAACCCAACAAAGTAATTTTGTGGATTTTAAATACACAAAGCCAAGACACATCAAAAAGTATTCATATTCAGCTAGCTTGGTTGCATGCTATACAGTGGGCCCATGAGAAGTAGTCATTTCACACTCACAGTGGTTCTATAGTTCAAATGGAAAAGTATATCATTTATTTTATTATTATTTACTCTACATTTAGTGACATGTATGTGCCTTGAGATTACATGACAGGTTCCGAGCTTTTACAGCTCCTAAGAATAATGAGGTTGGAAATCAGAATTTTTGAACTCTGCTCTAGTACTTCCATAAAGTTTCCTGGGGAGACATGGACACATGTCTATTCACTCCCAGGTAAGGCATCAAGGACAGACCAAAGTAATGATTTACTCCATTCTAGAATGGTGACCCAGAGTTTCTTGGGGTACCATACAGGACATTGAGTGAATCAAGCAGCCGCATCATTAAAAACCCCACTCAGGATTGGTCATGATGCACAAATCATTGCTGGAGTTCCTAAAAAACTAGTAGGCAGCTCCACAGGAGAAAGTCTCCTCTCCCCAGCACCTTAATGTTTATCTAACTTTGGGGAGGGACCTTCTAAGTCTTGTCTGAGCTTTTAGGGACTTATTAGCCTCCTTTAAGATGAGAGTGTTTCCATTGAGAGAAAATGCTGAATAACAGTTTTCTCACAAGCCACAGAGCTATCAATTTGAACAGTTATTAAGAAGGACATGCTCTCAGGGAAGCTCATGAGAAAGTAGGAAAACAAGACGGTGAGGAGCAGTGGACTAGGCAGGGTTAGCATTTTAGATAAAACCTTAGATTTAGGTTTTGCTTTGGGACAAAGAAGCTAAGACTCTGAGCTCTACTTTAAGTTATTTTGAAGCTTTCCCGGCTTTGTCTTCTCTTTAGTTCTGAAAACTCTTCTCGGTTGTCAACTTGACTACATCTGGAATCAACTACCAATCTAGAAATGGAAGGCACACCTATGAGATATTTTTTGCTTTGTTTGAAGTGGGTGGCTCTGTAGCCAGAAAAAAAAAAGATATGATAGGATGAAAGAGTAGATTATTGAACCTACTTTTAAAGAGCAACAAGTTGTTTAAAATGTTTTACACTGGTATAGATTTTAGTTTATTGATACAAATTTAAAGTTAATTTTGTTATACTCTATGTGTATTTCTACTCTTATTTAATGTGTTATTTATATACAACTCATTTAAGTTGTAATGTATCATTAAGAAATACAGATTAATAGTTAATAATCTATGACAGTCAAACTTATAGTCATGTTAGTTTAGTTTTCTAGGTATACATAGATATTCAGATAGATAGGAAATCTTCAAACACTTCAAAGACCTATAGAATATGGCATTTAAAATGTTTTAAAAATTTCGACTTTCTGGACAATGAGACATGTCTGCTCCTGGCAGCACCAATTTAATTCAAAGAGAAAGATGGGCATCGAAGACACTCCATAGGGAGTTTATCTTCTTCTTGGCAAATATAGCCATTTGGGAAAGAAACTGTTCTTGCCTGGACTGCTTGACAAATTGTTGTATCAACTGGACATGCAGGACCCATAGGAAAGTGACCACTGCAAGGCAAGATGGTCCTTCAGGTTCCTGCTTCGCAGAGGAGACTGCCAGACATTCTACAGGATACAGGAAAAAGTGACTGAGAGACTAGGCCTATGGGCTGAAGATGGATGACCCAACATTGCAGAAGAACTTTAGGTGACTGTCCAGGCAGCCAATTGTCTCTGTCATTCTAGATTTTTGGAAGTTGCTTACAATGCGCTTCCTGTTTACTTAGGTAATATTATATCCTTCTGTGGTCTTTAATGTATTTGAAGACTAAATAATTATAGTTTTCTTTGGTTATGATAAAAGATAAACTAGATATAAAACTTTAGACTCACAAATATAGGATAGATAGAATATTTTCTTTAATTTTGCCAAATATAAATAGACTAGATATTATAACTGTAATTCTTGCTTGATTACTGTTTTGTTATATGCAATTTTAGTATGTTAAAGTTAAACCCTTCCTTTTTGATTAGACAGAAAAGGGGAAGTGCTGTGGGATGTTCTGTATGCTGTGAATGTATTGCTCTGATTGGTTGATAAATAAAATGCTGATTGGCCAGTAGCCAGGCAGGAAGTATAGGTGGGATAAATTCTGGGAACAGGAAGGCTGAGTCAGGAGACACCAGCCTGTTGTCCAGGGAGCAGCATGTAATGGCACACAGAACAGAAATGGGCTGAGTCTAAATGTAAGAGCTAGTCAGTGGTAGGCCTGAGCTAATGGCCGAGCAGTTTTAATTAATATAAGCTTCTAAGTGATTATTTTATAAGTGGCTGTGGGGTCCGTGGGGCTGGGCAGGACTGAAGAAAACATCAGCTACATGGCTCCATATCTAGTCCATACATTTGAGGAAGGAAGACACATACCTTTAATCTGGATCTTGAGGAGGGAAGGCACACCTTTAATTTGGGCATATATTCTTCTGGAAATCTATATAAGGACTTGGAAGAAGGAAGCTTTTGCTCTTTGCTTGGTTGATCTCACTAGCAAGTCCCTTCCTTCAATGGCATTAGAGCTTAGTTTTTTGGGATTCTAGTGTCTACTGAAGACCAGCTGAGACATCCAGCCTCATGGACTGAGCAACTTGTGGACTCTTGGAGTTTCTGTTCATAGCCAGCCATAGCCTGTAATCATTCTAATACATCTCCTTTATATATAAATGAATACACTGGTCTTCTTAGGGATGAGAACTTACATTTAGAAGCAAGCAGACGATCATGCACAAGACAAATTGCAGACCATCACCAGAGCCCATTACAGATTCCAAGATTGTGCGTCTCACATTCTTTGTGGGTCTTTTAGTATATGCTGAAAATAAAAAAAATCCCCCCCCCAAAAAAACACTGAAGCAAATGTATACTACAAAAAGGTATCTTATGAGAAATATTCTTAGAAGAATCTTAGGAGAGATATTCAAGGCAGCACCTTTGAGAATTGCGTGGTTATGTAATTTCTTTATTTTCACTGGGAAAAATATCTGCATAGAGCCTCATACCATAGAGTTTTTGTAATATTTTTTCTCACAAGTTTTCTTAGTAGTTAAGGGGGAAGAAGGTTTATTTTATTTCCTCTTTGATTATTTCACATTTTTGTAAAAGCCTATAGCTTTTCTCCATTGCTCAACCTTTAGGTGAGCAGTTTTAAAATGTTTTATTAGAGTAGGTGAATTAAATATGCCCTGATTGTTGAAATATACCATGATTATTGAAACCTAATGACAATAATATTTAACATTTTTAGATTAATTACCTTATTTTCAAGCAAAACACAGTAAATAAAAATTTCTGCTCCCTCAAAGGAATCTAGATTTAGGTAAGACAATGAGGAGTCACCCCCTTTCTTAATGCATAAACATTAAGAATATTCATCTGAGTCAGGCAGTGGTGGTGCATGCCTTTAATCCCAGTACTCGGGAGGCAGAGCCAGGCAAATCTCTGTGAGTTCGAGGCCAGCTTGGTCTACAGAGCGAGTTCCAGGACAAAACTACACAGAGAAACCCTGTCTCAAAAAACCAAAAAATAAAAAATAAATCCATCTGAAGCAGATCTTACTCTGACAGACATGCATGTTGGCACTGAAGGTTCAGTCTGAAGTTCTAGGAAAAATAAGGTATGTATTGCATATTTATTTGAGAACTGATATTATCACAATTGAGTTTATGAGATGCAATTCCGTTGATAGTCTCAAATAAGGAATAAGATCTATTATTTATCTTTAATCTATTACCCCACTGATACACACACAGTAAAACAAACACAAAGATGATTCCCCATATGGAAAGGGGATCCAGAGCAGCAGAGAGTTCCAGTCTCTCCAAGGGCTGGGATTTTTACACATTTGTAAATTAGATAAATTCTCTTTCTCCTCTGGAACTGGCTGGTTTGGACTATCACAGGGGGATTGAATAATCCAGACAAAGACAGCATAGCTGATTAATTATTCTTCCTTAAAAGTTCCAAAGAGCAGTATCCTCCTGTGGGGTTATTAAAAGCCCATCAAGGTAAATACCAGAAATTTATGTAATGTGGAAATAAATAAGAATGAGACTATATAATAGCAATTCTTCAAAATCAGAATTAAAAACCAAATGCACTCCCTTAAATTAAACTGAAATATTATTCTATATAAACATGTTCAGGCTGGGCAATGGTGGTGCATGCCTTTAATCCCAGTACTTAGGAGGCAGAGCCAGGTGGATCTCTGTGAGTTCAAGGTCAGCTTGGTCTACAGAGCAAGATCCAGGACAGGCACCAAACCTACACAGAGAAACCCTGTCTAGAAAAACCAAAAACAAAATAACAAAATACCAAAAACTCGTTCGAGACCATGAAGCATTGCTGTTATATTACATCATCATCTGTTGGTATTCCTGGAAATGGGGCACCCTTTATCAAAGCACTATTAAACGTGGAGACTCTTTGCATCTGGAATTCTTGGCTTATTCATTATTACTCTTTTTCTGATCATTTCAAAAGAAGTTATTTGTTTCCCTTAACCAGATTGACTGTTTTGTGTCTTTCCTGAAAAATGGCTTGTTGAAGGGAATCAACTAAGAAACAGCTTGTATACTGGAGATAATACAAGGAAGCACGGAGCTGACAGCTCACCTGAAGGAGCACATTTGTTTTGGGAGAATTTTAATGAGCTCTAAAGAAAAACAACCATCAGAAATTAGCTCCTGATAGATGAGCTAATGAATTTAAGAAAGGAAAAACAGTTACTGTTCAGGACTCCATTTTAACATGTTCCTTAATATGGTGAACTACATAGAAATGGCAAGAACAACAACAACAACAACAACAACAAAAAACCCATGATATTGGAAAGAAATATTTGATTTCATTGAAAATATGTGTTTTTATTGTTAACAATATAATAAACAAGACCACTCAATGATCCAAAGAAGTTGGCAAAAGAATTGCTTGGTGTCAGTTACTCAAACTTGTAATTAACATTTTTATTGAATATCCTTGATGTAGTCAATGAATTATGCTATTAGTTTTGTCATAATGGCCCACATAGTATATTTATGTAATAGATTTTGCTTAGTATATGCGTCCTTTGTGAAGCTTTTTCTTAATTGCTTGGGCTATAATCCTTGTGACTACATTCTTGGTTTGAACTGTGAACCTTTGTTCATCCCTTCTCTTTTTGTGCTTATTTAACATTCTTTACTGAGGCAAGAAATGTTCCTTTTTGAAAAACTAACTCAGTCCATGAGGGTATAGTATTCTCCATACCAAGATATGCCTTAGCTGGGAGACATGTTATTGAGAAGACGTTGATCTCTTTCTTTCTGCTGTCAACTGAATTGAAAGAAAATGGAACTATCTGAAATTAGCATTACAGAATACATATACTCAGAACATATTTTTTCATAAGAATAAACTGACTTTGTATAACACTTGAATTTGTACTCAAATTCCAAATACACATAGTCAATGGAAGATTGTCTGCAATATAACCTGTTTATTCCTTTTCTTCTTCTTTTCTTTCTTTCTTTCTTTCTTTCTTTCTTTTTTTTTTTTTGAGACAGGGTTTCTCTGTGTAGCTTTGTGCCTTTCCTGGAACTCGCTTTGGAGACCAGGCTGGCCTCAAACTCACAGAGATCTGCCTGTCTCTACCTCCTGAGTGCTAAGATTAAAGGGTTGTGTCACCACTGCCCAGCTTATATATTCCTTTTCTTGCTTGAATCTAAATAAGATGTAGAATGTGATCAAAAGAAACTGGCCTTTCTATTGGCCTGGGGATAATATTGATGACAGTGCTTATTGTCTTCCTTGTTTAGTTAAGAAATATGGAAGTGTGCTTAGCCTTTCATGTCATAATTAGGACGAGATGATCAGATGTCATTTCGAACTAAGGTGATGGAGCCCAAACTTCCCAGCATTGTTTGGTTTCAGGCTGTTCTCATGGAACTGGTAAGGGTGCCTCTTTATTTGTTTGTTTGTTTGTTTATTTATTTGGTAATTTTCTGAAGTATTTTTGTTTTAAAGGTTGAACATAAAATGTTACCACAGGCATACATTACATCCAATTTAAGATTTACAAAGGGAGATAAAAGTACTTAAATGTTTTCGAAATAGTTGGTCAGTATTTTTTTCAGAAAGTTCAGCTTTTGGTAATGGGCAAATTACCAATTTCATATTCTAGCCTAAGTGCTATGTAAAATGTAGCCACAGATCCAGTGCTAGGCAGAGGTGGGTTACATGAAAATCTAACCTTGGCTGAGGCTTTGAAGCAATTGGTGCATTTGAGTATTTCCTTATAGTATCTTAAGTAGGATATTCAGGATCAGAAAAACCTCTCACTCAATCATTGCAGAGGTCAAACCAAATGCCATGTAAGAAAAGGAGATATCCTAAGTTTTACAAATTTTATGACACACAGCTTAAAGGCTAACAGTGTCCTATATCAGAAATTTTATGCTGATGACCTTAAAATTTTGGATCTCATAGGAACAATAAATTATACAGCCAATATTGCTGTTTAGAATTTTACTCACCTCTAAAGGGGCTTAAAGGACAGTTCTCTGTATGGATAACATGTACGGAACAAAAACTTTCTGTCCTTGAATGAACTTACACGTCTTATCCTAAACAGCACAATGCCCTACATATGATGCAGGCTAGTGGCCTTCTTTATTTTTGAAAATATATATTTTGTATCTGTTCTTTGAAAATTTCATACATGTATACAATGTATTTTGATCATACTCACCCCATCCTCCCTCCAACTCCTGCCAGAGTCCTCTCACAATGGTCCCCCTCCCAACTTTGTGTCCTCCCCATTTTTTAAACCTACTTGAGCCCAATGAGTGCTTTGTGTGTGTTCATTAGGGTAGGACCATCCATGGTAGCCATGGCAACCTAATGGGAGCCACATTCCTGAAGAAAACTGATTCTCCCTCTCCCAGTGGCTATCCACTGCCAATAGCTTCTCAGTGAGGATGGGCTTCATGAGCTTCTACCATCCATGCTGGAATTCAGACCTGCCTTCTCTTGTACAGGCAGACACAGCCACTAGATGAGTTCATGTCCAGAAGACACTGTTTTGTAACAGTTCTTCCCAACTGCCTTGTCACCACAACTTTTACAATGGTCCCCACGCCTTGAGGGGAGAGACTGTGATCCAGATGATACTTCACAGTAACTTGATCTCAGCACTTTGACCACTTGTGGATCTTTTTATTAACTCTCCTCTCTTACGGCTGTTCTCAATCTGTGGGTTGAGACCCCTTTGGGGATGAACAACCCTTTTACAGGGGTGGTGTAAGACCATCAGAAACCACAAATATTTACATTACAATTCACAACAGGAGCAAAAGTACATTTATGAAGTAACAACAACAACAAAAAAACTTTATAGTGGGGGAGTCACCACAACATGAGGAACTTTATTAAAGGGTTGCAGCATTAGGAAGGTTGAGATATTCTGCTCAATTGCAAAAATAAACTTCTCTGATGAGGCTGAGAGATGCTCTCATCTGGGGATATGAAGATAAATATTTAAAAGGCAGTTTGATACCATGTCAGTTTAGCAAAATAACAGTAGTAGATTTTCCTTAGTGCTTATGAACTCCCCTGCCAGGGGTTCCTGGCCACATTTGCTGTAGTACTAGTAACAAGTTCTCTCCTGTGAAGTGGACCTCAACTCTCGTTTTTGAAAGTGGACCTCAACTCTAGTTTTCAAAAGTAGGTGATTGCCCCCATCACATTATGCCACTCTTGTTCCAATGGGCACATCTTGCTGGGTTGGTCATTGTTGCACGCAGGATTCACAACTGGATGGGACTGTTGGTGACTTTTCCCCTCTAGCATCCTGTATAGCATCTTACAGCACCATGGCAGGTAGCCAATGGGAAGGAAGCTTGATATTGATGAAGACATTGATGGAGAGGCATTATTTCTTCTATAGAAATCCTTTTATTTTTAAGGCTGAAAAGAAATCAGCAACTCAAATATGAAAATTGGCTATTCTGAAACAGCTAGCAAATTTCAAACCCACAAATCCAGCTATCTTTTTGAGCCTTTCTTTGATTGGTGAATTGTGCAGAAATGATCAAGTTCAATTCAAAGATGCATTTTGTCTTCTCCAGTTTCTGAATGTTGTATGGGGACTGTAATTCTGCCTACAAGATGATGCTATTAGGGAGTGAATAAAGAAAGTAATTGATATTTTATTCTTCTCCTTGCAATGAATATTGCTTATTATCTTTTCAGAGTACAATTGAGCAAAGAGTGATTACTCTTACATAGGTACAAGTGCATAACATATGGAGAAAGCTAAAAATGAAAATAGCCTTTAGCTTCCAGCATCATTTTTCCAACTGTTAAGTGAATCCTGACTTGTGAAGTGGATATCAACTGTGAAAAATGGGCTTTTTTAGTCTTCCTGTAAATGTGGAATCCAGCAAGATAAAGTTAGCAGAAAAAATGATAATATAGACTTCTATCTATGGATATGACTAAGAGATTCCTAGTAACACATCTTTTAGGTGATATCTTTTTGAAGTGTACATCAGAAAGCTTGAAAAGTACAGATTACAGCACGCAGTTTTTTTGCAAAACTTCAGTAGCAGATGGATGTATGAAGACATTAATTGAGTTTACATTAGCTTAATACCTTACCTACTTGTTCACTTACAGGAACTTTGCATATTGTGTTAGAAAGTACTTGTGAAACCAGTACATAGATTTTACTCCATTAAAGGGAAATGCATGGTTATTCTAATTGTTTTTTTTAATATACACTTCCCTCATGGTAGATATTTCCCACTAATCAAATAATGTCAATAGAATACATATGATGCTAGTTTAGCTACTTCATTTGCAAGTGTTTACTTATAATGATGTCAACTTTTTGTATTTCAAATATATCACTGAACTCATGCACATATAATGAACTCTCCCAGTACAATAAGTAATTAAGAAAATGCCCTACAACTAGATCTTATGGAGGCATTTTCTTAGTTGAGGTTCTCTGCTTTCAGATAATGCTAGCTTTCTGTGTCAAATTGACATAGAACCAGCCAACATTCCTGGTCACCAGAATCTGTGTTCCAAAACCAGAGTCGCTTACACTGGATGTAACATATCTTCTTCTATAAATAAGCATCCCATGCTGGTACTTGGAACTGAGGACACAGCTTTGTGTTGGATGATGAAGGGTGGAGCTGGATGCCAGGGTTGGCTACATAGTCACCCTTGCATTTGACTAGTTAAGAATGAAATGGCTTGTAGCATGAATCTTAAAAGTTCTTATTAATAAGAACGAACCTGGGGCCAGTTATTGAAGTGAATGCTGGAAGGCCAGAGAGACAGAACAAGCCACAGCTACCTCACCTGGCCAACTTCTCAGCTGATCTTATTTCCTCAGACTGGAAGCCTCTGTGTCCTCATATCTGAATGGTTCTCAGCTGAACTGTGCTGCTCAAAACCTAAAAGCTTAACCAGCCAAATGCCTAACCAGGGCAATTGCTTTTTGTTCCTGGTCCTCATGCCTTATATACCTTTCTGCTTTCTACCATCACTCCCTAGGATTAAAGTCTTGCTTTCTGGGATTAAAGGCATGAGTCGCCATGCTTTGCTGTATTCTTGAACACATGGATTTCTGCCTCTGGAATGCTAGGATTAAAGGCGTGTGTTACCACTGCCTATCCTAAGTATCTAGTGGCTTTTCTGTTCTCTGACCCCAGATAAGTTTATTAGGGTACACAATATTTTGGGGAACACAATACCACCACAATGGCTTTTTGAAATACATACCCTAGTGTGGGATACCTTGCTCAGCCTTGACACAGGGGAGAGGGGGTTGGTCCTGCCTCAACTTAGTATGCCAGGCTTTGTTGACTCCCCAAGGAGTCATTGAACATGAAGGTGTGTCAAAATGTAGTTTGGGGGAACATGCAAAATCAACTCACAGTTCTCCTACTCATTATTATTACCTGCGTTCTAGTCACAGATACTGTGCGACAAAATTAGCACATAATTCTATCACCTGGTCACTGTAATAACCTTAGTCAATATTCCCCCCTGCCGTGTGTGTGTGTGTGTGTGTGTGTGTGTGTGTGTGTGTGTGTGTTGCTAGGGGGTAAGCCCAGAGCTTTGAACATACTGGACAGTCACTTTATCATTGAGTCGTATACTCAGTACCTGAAATCTAAATTATTGTTGAAAAAAAAAATGTGGTCTATTTTCTCCTCTGCTTAAAACACAGTAATGGATTTTTGCTTACCAAAGGATAGAGTTAAGATTTATCAGTATACTCTATACATATATTGCTGGTTTACTCTACAACCCAAGTCCATATATCCAAATGTCTGTCTCTTATTTAGCCTAAATTCCAGCAAGAATAATGACTTCAATGTCCCAGAAGCCTCTGCATGATTCCTTGCCCTGTGCTTCTGCATCTGTTGCCTCTGTTCCTGAACTGTTTTCTGTTGTATACATCCTATTCGACAGAGAACTAATTTAGTCACCCATCAGGTTACAGCATCACCGTGGGTTGAAATGGCAACCTCACCTCACCTTCTTGTGATTTCTTCAGTTCCAATTAAGTTGAATCTGTTTGCCTTGAGGTCTTGTAACAGAACATGTGCTTTCTTCATATAATGCTTTGGTTGGCAGTTATCTTTTATTTCCTCATTTTTCAAAATTTTATTTTTGAAATTATAATATAATTACAACATTCCTCCCTTCTCTTTCTTCCTTCCAAACCTTCCCAGGTACCTCTGCCAGCTTTCCTTCAAACTCATGTGCTCCTTTTCACCAATTGTTACTGCATGCATATATACATATATATGTATGCCTAAATATCTGATCAGTCCATATATCAATACTTGGATGTATATTTTTAAGACTGACTATTTGGTATTGGACCACCAATTGGTGTGCTCTTTCCAGTTCTCATCTTTCCTCAGTTGCCTATAGTTCATTGTGTAGGGTTGAATCCTTGTGGGCTTTTCCCCATCTGCTGTGGGAGGCCTGTTGATGTAATCCTTACTCAGCTCATGTTTGTGTAGGCATGTTGGTAAGACTTTTTGGTATTCCTGGGAGACACAATCTCACAGCAAACTCCCTGATCCTCTGGCTCACAGCAGTTATTTTTTAGAATCTGAAATACAGTATTCCAAGCCACCTTGGTTCCTGCTGAGAAATCTTTGATTATTTTGATGGGCCTGCCTTTGTAGGTGGACTAAGTTTCTCTCTTTCAGCTTTCAATGTACTTCTTCATCTTGTATTTTAGTGTTTTTAATTAGAATATGAGTCATACTTTCATCTACTATATTGATTTTCTTATTTCATTAAGCTGCTTCTATTCTCTTGGAATTCACTAGGTGTTTATCTGTGTTCTCTTTGCTTTCTTTCTTTCTTTTTTTGAACATGTATAATATTTCTTTTGGCTTCTTTGATTTTATCTAATTCATTCCCACTGGAAGCCGTAGCTTTGAGATGATTATTTTAAGAGTCTTGTTGCCTTGGTTTTTCATGTTTTTTAAGACTTGAAGATCTGGTCTTAAACTTTTGAATGGATCTTTTTGCCTTTTAAAAGTTACTCATTCTTTTAGTGTGAGTGTTGATCATTTTTACAAGGGATTAAATTGTAGTAGAGGTATCAATTTTTTTTCTGGTAGCATGATTTTTATCATACAATGTGCCTCTAAAAGTAGAAAACTGTATGGAATAACATTCACTATCCAAGGGTTTCCCCATTAAGAATATAGTAAATAAAGGTGGAATAACTATGAAGAAAAGAGGGCTGGGTGGGGTATAAACATCTCAGGGTATGAGTTTTTGACACTTGCTCTGGGTTTCCAGAGAGTAGAGTTCACAGGGGATCTGAGTTGCCAAACCATCCAGCAGGAGTCTTTAAAGTGGCATCTCAGCTTTGCTCCAGTCAAGTGCTTAAAAGGGCAGGTTTTCCCATCCCCCGTTCTGCTGCTGCTGAGTTGAACTTCTGTCTCACTTCCTCTCTTCTGTTTCTCTTTGAGGTGTCCATTACTGAGAGTACAATGCCGTTTTTTGAGGTTCTCTTCTTGAACGTGTTTCAGTCACTCCCTTTCAGTGTCAAGGGAGCATGCTATAGACTGCACCTATGCTTGAAAGGCTGGATGGACTTTCTCCTGCTCTGCTTTGTAAAGTTTTCCAATTTTCTCTGCTGTTTAACTAGAGATTTCAGCTGTTACTCACCTATTTTGGTTG
This sequence comes from Peromyscus leucopus, assembly GCF_004664715.2. Lineage (NCBI taxonomy): Eukaryota > Metazoa > Chordata > Mammalia > Rodentia > Cricetidae > Peromyscus > Peromyscus leucopus. The sequence goes on from NC_051063.1 coordinate 42,490,557, forward strand.
TTGATGTCCAACTTTCTACAGCTTATTGCCTGGAAATTCCGGTAGACCATATCTGCATTTTGGCTACCTCCTCTGAGTTCGTTCTACATTTTTAAATGCCAATTTTCTTTATGGAATAGAAAAAGATGGTAGGAAGCTGTTTTTCATGGACTCCTCTGTGACTCTCTAGCTTTTGCCTCAAATGATGCTTTCTAAAATTAATACTGAGTGTTAGTATGTCTTCTGGTCTCTTATTGTCTATTTATAAAATTAAGGTATAGATTAGGCATATGCAGAATTGGTTAGACCAAGATTAGCTAGTTACCTTTCAAAAATGAATATAGATTGATCATTTTCATGACTTGATAATTATAAAAGAAGACCGATTGCAGACCACATTCTCAGAACAAAGCTTTCTAAATGAGAATAGCAGAAAATATGTTGATAGGGCAGAGGGGGCATCAGTAGATTTTCAACTCCTAAGAAATTACAAACTTAATATAGTAACTCATAACAAAACTCTGAGAATTTAATCAAACTATTACACACAGAATGGTATTTAATTAAGAAGTAATCAACAGGATTTCAGGCTTGATAAGAAATAATCAAACTCAGATGATAATATCATGTGAGAGAACATCTTTATAAAGAGTTAGCAAATAAAATTGGTCCTTTGCTTCATCACGGGTACATCCCAAGGCTCAAATATTAGCAGAAATGCCCCCCAAAGAGCTACCCACTGTAACAAAATGAGAAGTAATTTTCTGTGGTGATTAATGAGCCCCGCACCTCAGTGATTTCCAATCATAAAAGCTTCTTTCTCATACATTTCATGCTAGTTGTGAGTAAACTATAGCTTTGCTTTCACATGTTTTTATTTCAAGTCCAGTGGTAAGAAGAAACACCTATTTGGGACAATATGTTCTTCTAGGAAAGGACACCCAAGAGAATGTGTTTAAACTTGATATCACTTTTAAAGGTCCTCTTTAGATGTGGCATATGTCACAACTGCTTACACTCCATTGTCAAAGCAAGTCATGTAACTAAGCCTTATGTGAATGTGAGGGAGTATCTGATACCAACACAGAAGCTCTGCAAGGCTTGTGCCAATTGTGAGAGTGTTAGTGTTATATATCCTTCTTATGAGATGGGATGGGTAGTTTGGAAGAGTAATTTCCTATGCCACAGTCTGAATTTGGATATAGAGAGGACAGACGTGCAATTAGAGTCTTGGCAGAGACCTAGAGTTAGTTTGAAAAGGAACATTTGTGACATAACATTTCTGACATAATCCATTTTTGTGTAGTTCATTATTTAAGAAGCTTAGTTGGTTTCAGGTTTAAGGAGCTAGGCACACAGATTTCAGATGATCCTGGTGACAGTGTGGACTCTGTTGCTTATTATAATAGTGTTATTGTGGTTGTTGATTTTAACCCAGATTAATTTAAATGCTCTGATTCTCAGAGTTTTTGTTGGCAGCTTTCCCTCCTCATGTATAAATGTAAAAGACACAGTTGCATGCTTCTCCAGTTTTATTCACATTGGTGTGAGTCCATGTGAGTGACTCAGCCCAGTAGGCTATGAACACATTGAGACATAGCTCTTATATCCTGTATGAGATACTCAGGTCACTTTCTTCTTTTTTGCATGACTGGAATTTCTGGGTATATGTGTGAATCCCCAAAGGACACAGTGTGTGTTATCACTTAGATGTTTGGGTTTTGTTTCTGCAATATTGATCAACCACCAACTATAGAAGAAGATGGGGACTTGCAAAGATTAATTGAAAGAACTTTTATAAAACATGGTTGACCAGATGGCTCAGCAGGTAAATGTATCTGCCACCAAGCCAGACAACCTGAGTTTAATCCTCAGGACAACATATGGTGAAAAGAGAGAACAGACTCCTTCAAATTATCACTCTGTCCACACACACACACACACACACACACACCGAGAGAGAGAGAGAGAGAGAGAGAGAGAGAGAAGAGAGAGAGAGGAGAGAGAGAGAGAGAGAGAGAGAGAGAGAGAGAGAGAGAGAGAGAATAAAAAAAATGAGCAAGAAATATTGAGACCATGAATGGAAAAAGCACAGGGACAAATAGCCAAACTAGTGGAAACATATGAATTGTGAACCAATAGCTGAGGAGCCCCCGTGGAAATGGACCAGGCCCTCTGGATAAGTGAGACAGTTGATTAGCTTGAACTGTTTAGGAGGCCCCCAGGCAGTGGGACCAGGACCTGTCCTTGGTGCATGGGCTGGCTTTTTGGAACCTAGGGCCTAGGTTGAGACACTTTGCTCAGCCTTGGTGTAGGGAGGAGAGGACTGGACCTGCCTCAACTGAATCTACCAGGCTGGGCTGACTCCCATGGGACACCTTGCTTTGGAGGAGGTGGAAATGGGAGGTGGATGGGAGGGACTGGGGGGGATGGAGTACAGTGGAATATGTGGCTGATATGTAAAATTAAATTAATTATAATTTTTTTTAAAAAAGGATACTGGTACCAGGACCCTACCACACATAACAAAATCTGTAGGTGTCAATAGCTCTTATTTGTATATGACCCACAAACATCCTCTGCATATACTTAACCATCTCTTGACCACATAAAACAACTAATCCAACATAAATGCTATAAATAGTAATTGTATTGTACTATTTATGGAATTTTCAGCCTGTGGTTGATTGAACCTAAAAAGGTAGAACCCACAGAAAGAGGGCCACTCATGAATGACATCTTCATAGAACCACCTGATAGAAGTAGAGTCCACACTTCTGTTCACAACCTAAATATATTGTCCTACTTTTCTGTAAAAAAAGCTCTAAGCACAGGGAATGTTTCTTGGAGTTCCTTCACGAAGATGCTATTTTTCTTGCTTCCCTCCCTTGATATAAAGCAGTAGAGAAACTGGCATTCTGAACCCAGGGTGTCAAATAGTTTTTATTCAGCCTATTTTCTCATACTGCAGTAGCCATGTTTTCAGATTTTACAGTGTTAGCTGGGTATCTCTAAGGCCAAATGCACCTTTCTCGTGTGTGTGTGTGTGTGTGTGTGTGTGTGTGTGTGTGTGTGTGTGTGATTTTTCTCATTGAAGTCTCATCTCTTCTCATGTTAAGAAGAGAAGACCTTCCCAAACAACAGAATTCCAGGAATTCATATGCATGAAGACATACACTGCATAGTACTGCCACAGGCTAGTATTGCAGCCAATGTCTTCAAGACTAAAAAAAAATCATCTGATAAATGTTTATTGATTGCTTTAGGGAAGGACTTCTGCCTACATTTGAATTTCAAGCTATTTCTCAGTAGCTGTATGAAATAGGTAGAGCCAAGCTGACCTCATTTCCTCCCCAGAAGCCTATTACTTTGTCCTGACTGTGAGTGAGGCAACCCTGCAACTATGGAGTAAGCTTCGTTGACTAAATAAAGCACACACTTTTCTGGGTTTGATAGGGGACAGAGCGTACTGGCTGCTGGTTTACATTTGGGAATTTAAAATTTAAAAGATTTAAAAGTTAAAATTTAAAACTTAAAAAGCTTAAAAGTTAAAAGATTTGTATAGCATATGATAGCAGTAAAATAATATTAATGCCTTTATTCAGAGAGACAAACAACAATGTCCATTCACATACATGTAGAAGAACATGGGGGAGAAGAAAGGAGTTGACTCAATGAAGAGAGCTGGGGTGCTACGCCATCTGTATGGCACTAATTTCATCATTTTAAAAAATCACATTTCCAAACCCTCTACTGTCTCTTACTGATGAAACGGTAATTAAAATTTGAGTCAATCAGAAGAGAACACTGACTACCGGGGATTCTGAGAAGGAGCTTAGAATGTGAGGGAAGCCAGAGGTAGCTGCATCTGGGAAGCATTTTCTTGGAGAAAAAAGCACTGTGGGTGTATGGGTGTATGAAGAGTCTCTGGGTCCCTTGCAAACAGATCACAATAAAATACAAAGAAATAAAAAAAAATCAGAAGATGAAAGCAAGGGGAAGAAATCTAAAAGGAACAAGATAAAATACCTTAAAAGCAGAAAAACATGATAGCAAGCAAATATTACTATGAATTATTTTTATATGTGATATTGGGGTAATGTGCTTGGAAAGATTCTTGGAATTCTCTTACAGTGCTGATAAAAGGTTGCCTAGTTTAATTGCCAAATTAACACAGTCTAAAATCAGAGAAGAAAAACCTCCATCAGATTGGCCTGTAGGAATGTCTGTGGGGCATTGTCTTGGTTGTTAATTGATGGAGGACAGCCCAGCCCACTGTAGGTGGCGCTGTTCCTTGGGCAGTTGGTCCTGGCCTATTACAGGAACTTCAGCTAAGCATGACAAGCCAGTGGGAAGAATTCCTCCACAGTTTCTGCTTTGTGTTCCAGATCTGATTTCCCTCAGTGGTGGACTGTGAGCTGAAATTGTTAGGTGAAATAAAGCCTTCCTCCTCCCTGTTTCTCTTGGTCAAACTGTTTTTAATCACAGCAACAGGAAAGAAATTAGAATAGGAGGTAAGATATGATCTAGCCACTGGGAGAAAGAGTGGGGTACTGTCTTAAGAGTTAAGCATATGTTTATAATCTTTAATTCAGTTTTGTTAGAAACCAGGGAAAACTATTTTCAAACAAAAAATGAATATAAATGTTTCAATGATTTTGTTGCTGTTTTTATAGGTACGGGAAAGTGGAAATAACCCAGCCACCTTGCATATACATAAACTATCGTACGGTCCTAAGACAGATTCCTATATAGCACTTAAAAGAGCACATTATGGATATAAGCAACAACATGGGTGGATGTCACAAGCACTATGCAAGATGAAGAAGCTGTCTTCAAAAGGCTATTGTTTGATTTTACTTGTATGATATACTGGGAAAGGCAAAACTATCAGGATAGAAAACAGCTAAGTTCTGATATGGGAAGGTTCACTATAAAAGGTCATTGGGGAATCTTGTGGCAAGATGGAAATATTCATACATATGCACACACACATATACATATTATACATACACACATATATTACACACATATATGTTACATATATGTTAGTGTGTGTGTGTGTGTGTGTTGTGTGTGTGTCTGTGTGTATGTGCACACATGCACATGTATATGAATGTGCCCACAGAGGCCAGGATATGGTGTCAGATCCTTTAGAGATAGAGAGAGCTGTGAATGGTCTAATAGGTACCAGGAACATAACTCTGGTTCTTTGTAAGATCACAAGCAATCTAAAACACTGCACCATTTCTCCATCCTCTTGTGTCTTAATTCTAATGGTTTTTATGTAATTATATGCATGGACCTATAGGTGGAAGAGCATATTTTAAAATATTAGTTTTCCTTCATCTAAATTGTATATCAACACATTTTTGAGTTTTAGAGATTCTTTTTTTTCCATTTTATTGAAAATAGATTCTTTTCTCATACAATATATCCTGATTACAGTTTCCCTTTCCACTATTCCTCCCAGTTCCTCCCCACTTTCCCTCCCCTCCAGATCCACTCTTTTTATATCTCTCATTAGAAAAGAACAGGCTTATTAAGAGATAACAACCAAACATGACAAAGTAAAATATAATCATACAAAGCAAAAAATATCATATTGAAGTTGGACATAACAACCCAATAGGAGTAAAAGGGTCCCAAGAACAGGTACAAGAATCAGAGACCTACTTGTTCTTGATCAGGATTTCCATAAAAAATACTAAGCTAATATACACAGAGGATCTGGTGCAGACCCATGTAGGCCCTGTTCTTGCTGCTTTAGTCTCTATGAGCTCATATGCACTTTGGTTAGTTCATTCAGAGAGTCTTTTTCTCCTGGTGTCCTCCATCCCCTCTGGCTCTTACAATTTTTCTGCCTCCTCTTCCTTGGGATTTCCGGAGCTCTGAGGGGAGAGACCTCCTGTATAGATTCTCCATGTAGAGATTCTTATTAAAATTTTACAGATAAAATAATATAATATTTGATGTTTACTTCAAGTTAACCCAATGGTTTAAGAAAAATATATAACGGTATATATAAAATCATGTCCAAAATTGTTAACCATTAAAATTAGAGCTCGATATTTTATATACTCTACTGTTCTACATAATTGGCACTTACTATAATAAATAACATTTTGAATATAAAATCTTATATGTAATTGGAAAATATCAAACATATAATAGGGATTCAATCTCAAATACTCTTAAGGTCAAAGAAGCAAATTGTGCTTATTTTTCAGGAAGCTGTTCTGTTGACATCATTGACAGAGGCTGGTTTGAAAGCACTGGGGTTAAGAATCCTAGGTTGGAATTCCCTGAAGTGGAATATTCCATTTAATGAAACATCATTTTTTCAGTATGGTTGATTTTTAATGTGATATATAGCATTTCCCAGATTTATTTGTATACAACATCTCTCTCTCTCTCTCTCTCTCTCTCTCTCTCTCTCTCTCTCTCTCTCTCTCTCTTTCTCTGTGTGTGTGTGTGTGTGTGTGCACGTGTGCAAGGGAGTACTGTACAAATAACATTTCATAGACCGTACTAAAATAAGTGGACTAGTATCCCATACTATTTTTGCTATTAGCTATCCATACCAAGGCAAACTAATCCTGAGGTAGCAAACACAGTATGTTTGGATAATGCTATCTGCTATGACACATGATTTCCGGAAGTAAAATGGTTTAAACATAAGAATTACTTTCTCTCATACACCTATCTAAGAGTAATTTGGATGGCAGGTCAGTGTCTTTTGTGCACTCTTTCAAGATGTGAAGCTTGTTACACTTTGAATGTGGCACCTTCAAAATCTAGGTGTTAGTAGTGTGATAGTTATGAGACTGAACTTAAAAGGTAAATAAGCTACAGCAGATTTCCCCTGTTCAATGAAATTATGCACCCTTAAAGAAGGCTTTGAAGAGGGTATTCATGACTTTTCCCTTCTGCCTTCTGCAATATGAGGCCACAGAATTCCTTCCTTCAGAAGGTATGCAGTACGATTTCTATGGACCCTCATCCAATTTTTACTACTTGAGCTGTACTCTATGTAAGTCACTTGTTCTTAGGCATTCCATTACTGCAGCACAAATGATCTAAGATATATATATATATATATATATATATATATATATATATATATATATATATATATATATATAACATCATAGCCCTTCTCATTCTCCCATGTGTTCAGAACTGTCTTTATCTATCCAAGCTGAATAAAGGATAGAGGAGACACAGTGGCACCTTAATCAGCTTTGTCCAGAAGTGACCGCCATCTCTTCAGCTCTCATGTTGGTGTTGAAGATCCGCCCAACCCTGCTTCTCTTCCCTCAGTCTATATGGATACAGTGTGGTTCTGAGAAATGCAGTTATTGGCTAGGGAGTTGTATCATGTGAAAAGAGAATGCAGATTTTTATAAGAAGTTAACCGTCTATAGTCTGCATCACAGTGCATTTGAGTATTACATAAATATATGTAGAAAATTCAATGCAGACAATTGGTGTTTTCACAGGATATAATGACATAAATTATCTTAAGTGGAGCTATGCTTCAATATCTTAAAAGCTGTCACATAATTATATTATTTGGTCTGTTTTAAAAGCACTGGAAGGATCACTCATTTTTTAACAGAAAAATTTTCTGAATTGCCTAAGCTGATACAGATTACAAGGAAGTTGTTTCTTCAGAGGCTGTGCCTCCTGCCTAATACTAGAAGCAGAGGTTGGGATTTTAGACTATGGTTAGCACACAGAATGTTTGTTAAGGAAATTCAGGCCCTTGATGTGAATGTAGAGGATAAAGGGAACAGTACTGGTTGGATACATTGAAAACATTGGACTAAAATAAGGCTGCAAATAATGCTTCCAAGCTAAAAGTTCTCATTGGGATTTCCCTATTTGGGTAAAGAAATTCCTGAGATTTTCTTCCTTGACTCTTTGTAATTCGGTGGGGTGGATTTGCTCAAAACAGGTGTGTGGTGAATACTACTGAAAGACAACTTGACAAGATATATCAGGGTCTGGAAGACAACTTTGTGGTCATATCTGTGAGGAATTCCTATATCGTATTAACTGAGCTATAAAAACCCACCCTAAATGTGGGTAGCACCATTTCATCTGCTGGAGAACAAAGAGTAGACAACATTTGGATCAAAAAGGAAAGTAAATTCTTCTTCCCTTCTGTTGCGTGGGCGTTTCATCACAGCAGCAAGAGAGGTAGCTAATAGACACTGGATGGACAGTTCACTTTAGATACTGCAGCTCGGAAAGACTGATGTTGAAAACTGCCAGCCCCCTGAACTCTCACCAACTTGATATAAACCCTTTAAAGATAAACTCTGAGATGAAGTGATGGTATTCCAAGCCCATCACCAGTTTAATGGCTGGGTATAGGATCATGTGCTAGAATCACATTTTCCATGTTCAAGACACACCATTTACTACATGTGTTGATTTAGAAAAATTATTTAATGCCCCAGAACCTCAGTTTACCTGTCACAAAGTAGAATATCATAAAAACACATATATTAGTAACAATATATAGACTGGGCATGTTATACTTATATATTTAGGAATATGTATATATATGCATAACATATATAATATAATATAAAACACTCTCATATACCCCTCCTTGCTCTTTTCCAATTCATCAGCATGTAGATATTGATATGTACCTATATGACACACACATATATGTTGATGAAAAAGAAATAATAAATTTTAAAAAGAGAAAGGAGGAGTATATAGGAGTGTTTAGAGAGAGAAAAGAGAAGAGAGATTATGTAATTATGTTATAATTTCAAAAAATAAAAGAAATAACAAAAAATAAATGTATGGTGATAATTTTAAATGTTCTTACCCAGTTGTGAACCCTGTGAGCTGTAATAATGACTCATTAAGCAAGATATGCCCACTTGTACAAGAGTGGTGTGAATGTTATGGGAGTAACCAACTACCTTCTGATTGTATTTCAGGCCCACTCCACAAGAATGAACTCACACCTGCTATTATTAACTTGGCCAGAAACCATGGCTGCCTAGGGCATATGCCATATGGAGAATAAATACTATTATTCTGATAAACAGAGATGATATTAAACTATTCTCTAAGTTCTTATCTTTACTCCTAGAAAAGTCTGTCTCTGGTTCCTCATCAGAGAGGCTTCCTTTTGTAGTTAGATTGTGATTAACGAAGAGACTCACAACTGTCCATGGTAGGAAGACGATGAGGCTGTGGAGTGTTCAGTTGTAAATGAGACATGTATTATCCATCCTACCCCAAGGCTCAGAGATCATTATGGGAAAGGGACAGAAAAATCGCAAGAGTCAGAAGTAGTGAACATCTGCAAGCAAAATAATGTTATTAGACATGACCATGCATTGCACATATGAACTCCCAGGGGCTGTGACTGTGTGCACAAGATGAAGTCAACCACAATCCCAGCATGGAGAGGGAGGAGGTCAAGAAGTCTCACCCATAGCCAAGGCATGACTGCAAAATTTGGAGGAGGGTGAATCCATTTTCTTCAGGGATGCAGCCTCCGAGAGGACATCCATGCTCCATTAGCCAATCTTACACATGTAGACAACAGCAAGAGAATGCAGTGTGTTTTTAAGAAAAGAGCACACAAAGTTGGGAGCTAAAAGCAGTAGTAGAAAAGGGAAAGAATTGGAGAGGAGGAAATGATAGCTAGATTTGATCAATGTGCATTATATGAATGAGTGATTCACAAATAAAATATTAATAGACATAGAATAATAATTAATAAATATAATACGTAGAATGTGTATACATTGATTAGCACTATTGTTTTCAGTCACTTTTATTCTCTTCTACAGCACACTAACACACAAACAGTTCCTCAAACAAGCACACTCTCTAATCAGGATCAGATATTTTCAGTGTCATGTTTGGAGCCCCTGTAGTCGGTCATTTACTCACAAATTATGTTTTTTGTACTGTCTGACTCTATCATGCATGTGATTATTTTGCAACTGCTGGCTCTGTTATTTTCCAACATGTTTCTGGCCGAACAGCTTCTTTACAGCTTATCTAGAAATAGATTCTTTTCTAATATTTAAAATGTGAAGTAGTTTTAAATGACCTTTTTCAGCACAGTGAATAGTAATTTGCTAAGATTTTCAGGGTACCAAATGATTCTGGTCACTTAGCTAGTGTCCTGAAATCATGATTCTTTGAGACACTAAAATATCAGATAAAAAAAAATAGGAACACATTGTCCAGGAAATTCTCACTGAAATATTCATGTAAGACTTGAGGAAAACATCCCAACTGAAGCTCCAGAGTAAGTTGGCCTAGTGCCCTAATTAGCTGACACATTAGGCTTAGAAAAGTTAAAATGTGGAGCAGAGAATTTGCAATGGTTGGTGGTCATGATAATTTAAGTGGCTGGCCTGTCTGGAGTTCTATGAGTAGGCTAATAGACAATGGGTGGAGAGAGTGGCATGCCGTGAGACAGTGGACTGAGGTTAAGGAGAAGTACCAAAAGCAGAACTTAAATATTTCTACTTAGTTTAGTGAGCATTTGAAAAGGATGTATTAGAAATTTTACAAAAGCAAACAATTCAAACAGTATCACATGTTTTCTTTATATATTGTATTAGTCAAGTTTCTCTACAGTAATAGAACCAATAAAATGAATATTTACACACATACATGCACACACACACACACACACACACACACACACACAGTTTATTAAATCAGCTTATACTGAAACAGCAATGAGAGTTGTCTTGCACCTGAGAGACAGAGAATCTGTTGGTTGGTCTTTGAGGCTGGGTGCCTCTGCCATCAGAGTAACCCACAGTAGGTATCTCTCACTGTGGAGTCAAAGGCTGTGTAGCCACTGCTTTCAGAAGGTGCTAACCACATTTGGGGTAGGTCTTTCACATCAATGAAGGTGTTGAAGACAATTCCTCAGTTGAGGTTTCCTATTCAAGTGATTCTAATTTGTATCAAGTTGACATTGAAACCAACCATCACATATGTGGAAACTAAAACAAGACAAACAAACAATGGATGATCTGAAAGCAGAAGAGATTGTTAAGGACTGGGAAGGGGTAGGCCGAGAAAATGGAAGGAAGATTGATGGACATAATGAACACATGTGTGGGAATACCATGGTATATTCTTCCCCAAATAGTAAACATTTCCTTCACTTCTTCATTTCCCACCCTACATTACTTCACACTTCCCCAAATTAAATATTGCAAACAGTTTCTTATTTCTCTCAGAACTTGTCTGTGCATATAAACAATATATGTATGTTTGCCACTCCTGTCTTACACCTTGAAAATGTCAGTTTGATACTATTATTCTCATCCTCATGTTACATAGGAAGGAACGAAGGAATTTAAATGTTACTCAAAAATATATAGCTAATAAATGGTATAGTCATGATGAATATATCTTTGTCTATATCATGTATGCAATCATTTGTATCTATAAGCAAATATCATGTGTGGATTTTATTAGTGCTTTTCTGTTTGAAGGTCACTTATGTGAAATCTTTTTATATTTCCAACAATGCTGTTAGGTTATGCAGTGAAAACACCATGTGACCTGTGCAGGTTGCCTACTGCACAATGCAAAGAGATGTTTTTCATATGTATCATTGTAGCTAGAGTTTTCCTGCCTGGCCCACAGTCAGGACAAATCTCTCTCACCTGCCAGTCCCACAGCCGCTCAGACCCAACCAAGTAAACACACAGAGACTTATATTGCTTACAAACTGTATGGCCATGGCAGGCTTCTTGTTAACTGTTCTTACATCTTAAATTAATCCATTTCCATAAATCTATATCTTGCCACGTGGCTCGTGGCTTACTGGCATCTTCACATGCTGCTTGTCATGGTGGTGGCTGGCAATGTCTCTCTGACTCAGCCTTCCACTTCCCAGAATTCTCTTCTCTGCTTGTCCTGCCTATCCTTCCTGCCTGGCTACTGGCCAATCAGTGTTTTACTTACTAGCCAATCAGAGCAACATATTTGACATACAGAACATCCCACAGCATATCATACTTTGAGTTGATTTCTGGGAATATTTCCACGTGGCAGCACTGTTTGTTCATATTGATGTAATTTTGAATGAAAACCCTCTGCCCAGATAGTATGCTCACTGGATATGGTACCTACTTACAACAGTGTTACAATGTTCAAACTCAACACTTTTTAAAACCTTCCCCACCTGACAGCCTGCCTCTTCCTATTCCCATGATATCTTTATTTATCATGTTATCTCTTTCCTTGTTCTCCCATTCTGTCCCTGTTCCAGCTTGACCCTCCCATTTCCTTATGTTCTCACCCCCCATTCTTTGCCCTCCATTACCCCTCCCCCCATTCCCAGTTTGCTCATGTAGATCTCATTTATTTCTCCTTCACTGGGCTATCTATGTGTCTCTCTTAGGGTCTCTCTTTGTTAGCCAGCTTCTCTGGAGCTGTGGGTTGTAGTGTGGTTATCCTTTGCCTTACACATCTAGTATCCACTTATAAGTGAGTGCATACCATGTTTGTCCTTCTGAGTCTGGGTTACTTCACTCAGGATGATATTTTCTAGTTCCATCCATGTGCCTGCAAAATTCATGATGTTATTGTTTTTTACTGCTGAGTAGTACTCCATTGTGCATATGTGCCACATTTTCTTTATCCATTCTTCAGTTGAGAGGCATTTAGGTTGTTTCAAGGTTGTGGCTATTACAAATAATGCTCCTCTGAACATAGTTGAGCATGTGCCCTTGTGATAACATTGAGCATTCCTTGGGTATATGCCCAAGAGTGGTATAGCTGGGTCTTGAGGAAGACTCATTACCAATTTTCTGAGAAATCGCCATACTGATTTCCAGAGTGGCTGTACAAGTTTGCATTCCTACCAAGAGTGGAGGAGTGTTCCCCTTGCTCCACATCTTCTCCAACATAAACTGTCTTCAGTGTTTTGGATCTTAGCCATTCTGACAGGTATAAAATGACATCTTAGAGTCATTTTGCTTCGCATTTCCCTGATGACTAAGGATGTTGAGCAATTCCTTAAATATCTTTCAGCCACTTGAGATTCTTCCATTGAAAAGTCTCTGTTAAGCTCTGTAGCCCATTTTTTTAATTGGATTGCTCAGTATTTTGATATCTAGATTTTTGAGTTCTTTATATATTTTGAGGATGACCCCACCTTGGACTACTGGCAATGGTCCGGAGGGTGCCTGGATGGTCTACTCTGGTGTCAAATATACCCTAAATGTCATCATAGAGCCTTCATCCAGTGACTGATGGAGGCAGATGCAGAGATTCACTGCCTGGTGCTAGGCTGAGCTCTGGGAATCTAACCAATGAGAGAGAGGAGGGATTCTGTGGGCAGGCATGTCAAGATCATGATGGGAAAACATGCAGAGATTACCAGCCACACTAGTGGAAACCAATGAACTGTGGACTAATAGCTATGGAACCCCCATATGATTAGACTTGGCCCTTTGGTTATGAGAGACAGTTGTTTAGCTAGAACTGTTTTGGCGGGGGCAGGCAAGGGGATCAGGATCTGTCCCTGGTGCATGGGCAGGCTTTTTGGAGCCCAGTGCCTAGGGTGTGACAACTTGCACAGCCTTGGTGCAGAAGGGAGGGGCTTGAACCTGCCTCAGCTGAGTGTACCAGGCTCTGCTGACTCCCCATGGGAGACCTTGATTTGGAAAATGTGGGGATAGGGGGTAGGTTGGAGGAGAAGGCTGAGGGGTGTGAAGAGGGAAGATGTGGGATCTGTGGCTGGTATGTAAAGTGAATCAAACATTTCTTAATAAAAAAATGAAAAAAATCTCCCCCACCTTCCTTGTTTAAATATAGCATGATTGAATGTCTTTTTGCCTTGTTGCTTTATGTCAATTAATTTTATAAAGAATAATTATTTTCCTGTTTAAACAATGGATTTTTAGATTCTTTAAAGATATGAAAGTCTATAAGTTGGTTTTAAAAAAATACTTGGCAAATATTGTACTAAAACAGATTTGTGGACATTGTCAGGAGAAATAGTTATATCATTTTGGGCTCTGGGAAGAGTTTTTCAGGCACATTTGACAATCAGCAGCCAATAACACCTGGAAGCACTCAGGCAGCTTTTCCCTCCAGAATGTGGTAGTTTTCCCTCACAACAATATCATATTTCTATCCAGAGTCCTCCTGGATCTAAATCATGTGAACACAGAGCCTTAATTGTGGACGGGATAACAGATCACTGAGTGTTAAATCCTGAAGGAGATGCTATTCTTCACAAGTGGCTATTAGAACATCACTCACTTTGTAAAAACAGATCCAAGCGTTTCAGCCTATGGCTCCTACTTTGAATCATTGAACTCAGCACTAAGTAGGATGTGTACTGCAGATGACTGAAATAGACTTTCTTTTATTTAAAAACGTATTTGACATCACAGTATTTACTTCATTTATATATCTTAGTGGGTTGCATTAAACTAATTTTAATTTGTCATACAAGCTTCTACAACCAGGCTCCTTGTCATATAGCCAGAATTTCCCTTTCCATTCAGTGGTGAAATATTTGTGTGTGTTGCAGCTACAAAGGTCCAGAACATGTGTGTACATCTCCATTTATGAGATATGTTTATGTTATTCTAACTGAGGAACATTTTGTTCTTCTAGCACTATGATAATTACAGAAAAGAACCTTTTTCTTATAATTTCATGCTGCCCCTTAGCATAATTTAATCAATTTTTCTTTCAACTTGGTTTTGTTAGACAGTGACCATCTTGTTCAATTACTAAATAAAGCCTATTGATAAAGCTCTCCGAACATCCCTTCACACTGTCTACTTATTTTAACCAATCAAATGACTAGATTAGATTAGTCAGTTGCCATATGACAAGAAATAGTGACCAACGTAAGACTGACTAATTGTATTACATACTAAAGTGAGGTCATAAGGGAAAAATGGTTGTTTAATTAATACGTGAAAATATTTATCTTAGGTAAAACAAAATACTTATAAAACCAATGTCTAATAACAGAGCTATTTCATTTTTCTTATTAAGTGAGAAAAACATTATCCTTTAAGTCCCTGAAAGATAACTTATCATAGATAATTTACTCATTCGACAAACATTAGTGAGGACCAAGTAAGTTATTCTCTGTTGGACATTGAGGACACATGATGAATAATTCATAGTTCTTGCCCATAAATAAACACTAGACTCTGTAAAGAGATATATTGGTAAGGAAGCTATTTCAGTAGCACACAGTGAGTATAAGCAATGTATGTTGAATGGAGGGGGAAGTAAATTTTCTTTTTATCTGAGGAAATAAGGAGTTAACACAGATGAAGCTGATTAAGTTATAGAGGGATTGATTGTCATGGCAAGGCAGACAAAGTGGTTTATCATACTGAGACCATAAAATCAGTAGTGAGTTCTACCCAGACCCATATGGAGAGTCAGATCACATGACTACACTCTAACTATTCAGGCTTTATTTCTAGAGCTCTGGATTTCCAAAAATACATGTATATGTGACTTCTGTCAAAACATAAACAGAGTTCAACTTGTTTTTTTTCCCCCACCATCTTGTTTTCTGAACAGGGCATTTAGAAGTTGGTTGACTATAAGAAAAGTCAGTCAAGGAGGAGCAAAGACTGGTAACTAGTATATTGGCAAGAAGTGGTCATTCTTGGGTCAGACTTGGCTTCAAGAAACATAATGTATTCAGAAACATCAGCTTTTTCATTGGTGGATGAAATTCTGGTCAGAAAACTTACATAGAAGTCTAAGTTGTATTTCATGTTTCCTTACTTTGACCTTGCCATTTCCTATTGTACTTTTCATTTTCATCACTTCAGTCATGAAGAATCTCACTGGCTTTGGACACAAGGAAAGGCTAAATTAATGGGAGAGGTAGGTGCCCTTGTAAAGTAATATAGACATCAAATCAAACTGGGACACATAGTAGGTAGACATGGTATTACAATTAGAGTTCTTGACATTCTCTGCTATTAAATATGAGTTGCTTACTGTATCTAGGGAAGTTGGGTAGTTTATATTTACATGTAATTTTCAGGTAGAAAAGGTTAATTACAAAAAAAGAGAGTATACATTCCTAGTTCTACCTGGACTATTTTGTATATTGAGTTTTATAAGAATGGAAACCACTCTTAAGCTTAACATTCACCAAGCACATCCTTAAACAAAATGAACCAGAAAGAGTACCTCCACCTAAGGTTATGTGTAAATGAATACTAAATGACAGCCACTTTGAAAAATTTAAAATTAGGTTGTTATTAATTCTGATCTTTTGACCAGCAAGATTCACACTTGCTCAGTAGAGTGTATCATATAAAGAAGGTCCATATTGCTGGGCGGTGGTGGCACATGCCTTTAATCCCAGCACTTGGGAGGCAGAGGCAGGCGGATCTCTGTGAGTTTGTGGCCAGCCTGGCCTACAGAGCGAGATCCAGGAAAGGTGCAAAGCTACACAGAGAAACCCTGTCTCAAAACAAACAAACAAACAAAAAACAAAACAAAAAACTAAAAAACAAAAAACCCAAAAAACAAAAACAAAAGAAGAAGGAGGAAGAGGAGGAGGAAGAGGAGAAGAAGGAGGAGGAGGAAGAGGAGAAGAAGAAGGAGGAGGAGGAGGAGGAGGAGGAGGAGGAGGAGGAGGAGGAGGTCCATATTCTCATCAGGAGTTAGTCCAGCCCATCTATGTCACTTTGTTATTGCTGCTATAGCAAAATGCATAAATTTGATGAAGGACAACAAAGAGTGTTTTCCAATGACCATTATTTATTTAGCCCACACAAGGTGATGGCTGGGCTCAGAAATGCCTGTCTCATCCATGGATTACGATACACAATAGTCTTATCCACTTCATCAGGACCACTTCATCATTTGTTCTCCTTTGCTGGAAGATCTCACACTTACATCATTTTCTACAACCACACAATATCGAGAAGGATAGTTGTAAGCTTATTCCAAAGTTGGAGTCTTCCAAGAATGTGGAGGAGATCATTATTTTTTCTTAGTTCTTAAGGCTGAAAATTTGAAACCAAGGTCTAGAAGGATAGTGTTCCTTCCTCAACCTGTAAGAGATTCTACTCATGCTTCTTCCTAGCTTCCAGTGTTGCCAGCTGTAATTAAAAGCTCTGCCTCCATCATCCTTGGTATTCTGTCTGTGTCTCTGTGCTCACATGTTATCTTCTTATAAGGATACTTGTTCTGTTAGATTGAAGGCTCATTCTACTCCAGTGTGATCTCAGTTTAGTTTAATTATATCTGAAATGAACATATTTCCAAAAATTTCATATTCTGAAATCCTGAATGATGGGATTTCAGCAAACTTTGATGAGTTAACTCAACCAATAATATTATCACCTTATTTTTATCCATTTTCCCGTCAATGTCTCAAATATGTTTACTTATTCCTTTCTGGCTTCTGTTTTTCATTTGTTCATTTTTTTGAATTTTGATTTTTCCTATGAATGGTGTTGCTCTTGTACTATTATATGCTGACATACTGAGAAAGAGAAAAGCAGTTCCCAGATTCTAGGAACTGGACAGCCATTGCAGTTTGGTTTTGGTATTGCTTAAATTGTTTTGTTTTGTTGTTTTGCTAAATGTGAATGATTTCAAAAAAAACCATCAGTGTCAAGCTAGTTACTGTGAGCTGTGAACAAAACAAATCAAGGTAAAATAAGACTACTCTATAATCATATCTGAACATAGAAAAAATGTAAATGTCATCCAAACCATGGATGTGATCAAATATAACTCTATCTTGACTAATGAGTGACAGGTTTTAATTTTAAACCAATTACAGATTTACCCTTTTCTAATCCTTCTTTCTTGTGGATGAGATTAATTGTAATAAATAGTTACAATTATCACTTCTTGACAGCATTTAATACAAAGTAAAGTCCTGCCCCTTGAATACTTGTCAAATCATATAACATGTCACTAGATCATACAGTAAATTTTTCCCAACATCCTGTCCCTGAGATGCCCCATGGTTCAACAGTAGGAAAACCTGACTTGTTTAACTGTGAGCATATTCCTGGTGGTTGACTAGAAGGCATTGACAGACATTTCAATAATACTTATGAGATAAAAATGTAAAAACTGAATTAGGAAACATGATTTTTTTTAGGTAGAATATACAAATTTAATACATGACTGCAGTGGAGACTGTACTATAGGTAGAAGAATGCATAACCATGGTTGTATTTACAATAAATAGTACTGAGGGCTATACAAAAGTGTGGTTCAATGCAGTCACATTTACTTCACTTTATAAATAAAATTAAAGCAACCGTTGATTCAACAGTTTGGCATCAGACCTAATGTTTATCTTTTTTGTGAATGTGTCACCTTCCTTAAACTGATGAAAAATAAAACAACAACAACAACAGCAACAAAATAAAAAAGCAAAAAAGAACAATCAGAAAACCTGTGAACTACCTGAGGGGTATGATCTCCCTAATATCCACACACAGTAGTTGAGGGAGATGGAGGGCTTGGATTCTCATCATCCAGCTACTGCAATTACTTCCAGTGTGCCCATGATGTCATGGCTAGAGACTCATCTTGCTGGCTAGGTCTGAGTCAAGCATAAGTCAACAATATTTCGAGACAAGATGACCTGTATCCTTCAGTGCCCTATATAGTCCAGAACGTTCTTTCTTTGGTTCTACAGGTCATGAGTGCTAATGCTTGAGTACTCTTGTCCCAGATACAGCTTCCCTGCAGGGTACTAACTGCTTCAAGGATGCTCTTAGAAGTGAGCCTGGTTCCTTTCTCAGCCCATTGTAAGCACTCTCTCCTTCTTCTCTATGGGGGGAGCTCTGTTAGTGAGATCCTCGTTCATCAGCATCTCTATGTTCATTACTCCCTTTAGCCTGTAGAGAGTTTTAAAATTCTCACTCCTTCTGGGATGGGAAGAATCTGGGTCTACATGAGCAGAATCAAAGACCATGAGATATGGGTCTTCCTGTCTCTTCTTTCAATCAAGAAACAAAACAAAATAATTTGCTTCTTAATTAAATGCATTTTTTTACAGTTTCATACATGAGAAATAAAACATGTTTGGTTGTTATTGCTTTTAATGTAGTTTTTAACAGATGGGTACTGTCTGTGTGAGCACTATCAACAACTACATTGCAGCAAGCAGACAGTATTAATACTGATCTAAATTCTGGTCAGAAGCTAGACTACAAGGACCTTATCCTCTTCCCTCTTAGAGTCTGCCTTAGTGTTTCATTCTCAGATACAAGTTTTAGCATCAACATTTCAGGATTCTGTTTTGTTTCGTTTTGGGGAGGAGGTTTCGAGGGCAGAGGGCAGATGAGGGGATGGGAAGATAAGAGGCATTGGGATGCATGATGTAAAATAATAATTATCACAGATAAAATAAAATTTTAAACAATTTATGGATTCTACAGTCTTTGAGGGGAAATTTTTAAGTATATTACACTGATTTATCTACATGTCATTTTTTTCTTTCTATTAATAAATTTTTTATTCATTTTACATATCAACCACAGATCGCCCTCTCTTCCCTCCTCCTGCCCACCCCCAGCCTTCCCCCCTCCCTGAATCCATCCCCTTTCCTTCCTCTGACAAGGGACAAGGTAAGGCCTCCCATGGGGAGTCAGCAGAGCCTGGTACATTCAGCTGAGGCAGGTCCACGCCCCTCCCCCTGCATCCAGTCTGTCCAAGGTGTCCCATCATAGGTAGTGGGCTCCAGAAATCCAGCTCAGTAGAGGGTAGAGGATGGGGGATGAGAGCATAAGGGATCTCTATGTGTCATTTTAGTCAATTACAAAATAACTCATATCTGCTGACACGAGGTTGTGCTAGCACACACTCTTATCAGCTCTCTCCCTGAAGGTGCTTCTTAATGTTCTACCAGAGAAGGAGCTGGGAGAGTGGGTCTTGAAAGAAATCCATTTGCATTGAGCACATAAACTTGGGAATGTAAGGTACTCTGGGGCATCAGTTTGTGGAAGTGGGTGGTATGGTAAAAGGCCAGAGCAGAGGTTTGGAGACAGATAGGCAAAAGGTTAAAAATCAAAATTAACCTATTTACTGATTTCACTTTGGTCTCTTCAAAACCTTGAGTTTTCTGTAACAACACATAGTGCCTTTAAAATAATGGATTAAGATTATGATTACTACAGGAACACAGCCCACAAAGTCAACTAAGCAAGGCTCATAGGGGCTAGCAGAGATTGTAGCAACAATCATGGAGCCTGCATGGGTCTGAGCTAGGTCCTCTGCATATATGGTTATGGTTATTTTGTTTGTTTTCTTTTTTGAGACAGGGTTTCTCCGTGTAGTTTTGGTGTCTGTCCTGGATTTTGCTCTGTAGACCAGGCTGGCCTCAAACTCACAGAGATCCACCTGGCTCTGCCTCCCAAGTGCTGGGATTAAAGGCGTGCACAACCACCGCCCAGCATACGTTATGGTTATATAGCAAGGTGTTCTTGTGGGACCCATAGCAATGGTATTGAGGGGTGTCTCTGACTCTTGCCTGAGTTTAGGACCCCTTTACTCCAACTTGGTTCCTCGTCCAGCTTTGATATGAAGATTTGTGGCCAGTCTTATTGTAACTTGTTATGCCATGTTTGATTGATAGCCCTGGGATGCCTGTTATTTTTTACTTTAAAGGAAATAGAGGAGGAGTGGGTCTGGGTGGGTGGGTGGGGGACTGGGAGGAGTAGAGAGAGGGGAAACTGTAGTCTGGATATAATGTATGAGAGAAGAATAAAAAGTATTAAAAAAGATTAAAATGCAAAAACTAATGATGCCAGGCTGGAGTTTTAGAAACAAGCTTAGGCTAAGAAACTCTCTAATTATAAACACTTCCTCTCCTGACAGTTACTACATTAAAGGTTTTGTTTGTTTGTTTGTTTGAGCTGTTTTAGGTTCATAGAGAAGCCCAGAGGAAGGTACAAAGATGTTCGGTATAGTCTCTGCCTTAACCAGGTGTAGCCTCCACCATTACCCACTTTCCCCATCAGGGTGGTTCATCATCTTTCCCTCTGGGTGCCATATGCTCCATCAATTAGGACAGATGAGGAATGGCATGCTCTCACTGTGTGATATATACTGGTTTTCAGCACCCTAAGGACCTTCTGTGCTCTGCCATTTTGCCTGTTCTGCTGTATCAATTCTGGGTTATTTTAGAACACTCTCTGCTAACTTGACATTTGAAGTACATACCTGTGATCTAGAAAGCTGGTAGTAGTGCTATGTCCCTTCGGTCATTGATCTGCTGATTTGGGAAGGGGATTTCAGCCTGGTGCAACCATTTGCCATGACAGGAAAATGCATTTCTCTGATTTACTCAATTGTTCTCTGCTCACCAAGATGCCCGTTTCTATCTGTTCTCCTCAGCCAGACACAGACACAGAAAAGCTACAGGGTAAACACGGCACTGTTTTTCTGCTGTCCAGTGATTCCAGTGAAAATAGAAGTTTTTGCTTTTCTACAAAAGAATATTTGCTAGGAATTTTGATGATGTACTGCTCCTGTTAGGTCTGGCTCACCCCTAGAATGCCACTGACAACCCAAGCAAGGGAGGGGACATTGTGGGTGACCAGGGTGAGCGGATTTCAGGATGCTCCCTGCCCATGTGTTCTGGGCTTGAGATCTGTGTATCCATGTTGCCATGTTCTCCAATAAAGGCATGTCTTGCTTACCTAAAAAAAAAAAAAAAAAAAAAAAAAAAAACAAAAAAAACAAAACAAAAAAAAAAACAGTATATATCACAACAGTGAGAGCATGCCATTCCTCATTTGTCCTAATTGATGGAACACATGGCACCCAGCGGGAAAGATGATGAACCACCCTGATGGGGAAAGTGGGTAATGGTGGAGGCTACACATGGTTAAGGCAGAAACTATACCGAACATGTATCTTAAACTAAGATACATGTATGAAAACTTTTCTAAGTATCAGATTCTTTAGCCATCTCTCTTTTGTTGCATCATGTTATGTTAAGTAACAATTTCACCATTTTAAAAAGTCATCATTTCAAAAATTATTGTTTACTTAATATTGTTTGTGGATCAGAACTAAAGAGTCCAGTCATTAAAGGGCCATCAATAATCAATTTTCATCTCAGGGGAAAATTTTTGGTGAAGAGAACACTAGAAATAGTTTTTTTTTGACAAAAGATTCATATTACTTTCTGTTTTATTAGTCTACTGACCCTTCAGTGTTTGGTAAGCTCAGCAGTCTACGTGTCTTCAAGTTAACGTGTTCAGTGAAACAGAAGCCATGAGCCGTGGAAGCAGCATGACAGAGTTACTGGACAAGTTGGGAAGACTACAACAATGTTTGTCCTCATTACCTGTGAGGTGTGCCACCATTGGGAAATTACTGAAATTATCAGATCTGCCTTTTCCCTTCCTAACAGAGATAGCAATTCTGCCATGTCAACATTTGAGGGTTAGGGGTGATACATACAGTGGGAGTGAAGCTCGCTGACTGAATGTGACAGTCACGTGTTAGCACTGGCATGTGTCCTAGGCAGTCTGTGGGCTCCGTGCCTCTGGCACCAATGCCCTTAGGTAACCCATCTGTGAGCACTGCTGTGTCTGCCACCTTGCTTCTACAGCTCAGAATGTAGCAGAGAGATGGTCTCTGGCTAATCTCCGTAGTTTCTTGCTGTGGCAAAAGCCAGTTGCCACATGGATGCAAAGTTTGTTGTTGGGACTCAGGTGAGGGTAGAGTATAATGTTCCAAGAACTAAGTGGCTGAACTGGAACACACATTCTGTCCTTACCTGGGCTTTCAAATGAGGCTGTAGCCCCAATGGGACACTGACTGACATTTCCTGAAAGGCAGCATGTCAGCACCATTCCACTAGCTGGGTCCAGATTTATAATCCAGAGAAATTGTGATCTAATTAATTGGTTTTTGTTTGTTTGTTTTTTTCTTTTTGAACATCATTTTTTATTGATTCTTTAGGAATATCACATCATGCACCCCAATTCCACTTACCTCCCTGTGCCCCCATATCTGCCCCTCACCCTGCAGCATCCTCCCAAAAGAAAATTTAAAAAAATCAAAACAAAACAAACAAATAAACCTCTTCAATACTCTCTCTTTTCCACCTCTCTAACACCTCTTAATTTGTCCTGGTGGCATTGGGAGTCATGGTATGTCACACAGTAGACCCTTTTGTCTCATCAGTTTTACCTGCAAATTTCATTGCAATGAGTCATTGGTCTGGTTCAAGGCCTCTGGTTTCTGGCACACCATCATCACTGGATCCTCACCAAAACTCCTCGCAGATATCCCAAGGCCACCCTGAGTCATAGAGATCCTGCAGGTTTTGTTACACAGGACCAGTGGTCCTCCGGAGCTCCAACATGTCTTAGATGGGGTAGATGTCAGTGTGGGCCAACCCAAGGCCTGGTTTGGAGCCTGTGTAGTAGCTGAGCTAGACATTCCAGGCCATTGCTCCTCCTCACCTATGGTGATATTTTATTTGTATTGAAATGTGATTTTATTTGTATGTTAATAAATAAAGTTGCCTGGGGGTCAGGGCTAATAGCAAGCCATAGCAGAAGCTGGGTGGTGGTGGCGCACACCTTTAATCCAGATCACATGACAGGCAGATCTCTGTGTGTTCAAGGATACAGCCAGCATGGAGACACACACCTTTAATCTCAATACCGACCATAGAAGACCTGGAGGTCTGTATAGACGGGCAGTGATGAGGAGGTCATGTGGTTGGGTTTACAACCAAGGAGAAGGTAGAACAGAAAGTCTGTATAGAGACAGATACACAGGATGTAGGTCTCTTGACTGAAGAGGACAGCAGCAGCAGTGAAGGGTAAGGTTTTTAGCTCTTAGCTCTGACCTCTTGGGCTTTCATCTCTGCATTGGCTCTGTGTTTCTTATTTAACATGATGGTTACATCTACACTCACCCCTCCCCTGCCAGGGGAGGGGCAGGGCCAGCTCTGCTATGCCCATGCTATGCACATTCTAATCAATATTTTTAATTTTTAAGCTTAATTTTAAAAAGCATATTTTGAGATTTATAATTTTCATTTTACATGTATGAGTGTTTTTCCCACAGGCATTCTATGCACCATATGCATACAGTGACCCTGGAGGCCAGAAGAGGGTGTCAGATCCCTTGAAACTGAAGTTACAGACAGCTATGAGCAGGCATGTGGGTGCTGGGAATTGAACCTAGGTGTTCTGAAAGAGCAGTTGGTGCTTAAAACCATTAAGTCATCTCTTCAACTGAATTAACTGCAATCTTTATGTTGTTATTTAACAAATTCATATTTGTATATCATGTATTCTGATTACTCTCTCCTTCCACACCCTCTTTAATCTACCTCCTATTTCTGTCAATCTCTGACTCTTGACTGTTCTTTTTCACAGGTTTATGGCTTCTGGTTTTGTTTCCTTTGAGCCATGTAGTTTAACCAGAGCAGTATGTGCAACAATTGGACTGCAGCTATCCATTGGTGTTTGGTAGGGTCCTCAGAGAGTACTCAGTTGAATGCAACAATTCCCCTCTCCAGGAACCAACCTATCAGTATCAATAGTTCAGCAGTAAGAGGTCAGGTCTCCAGTGCTTTTCCTCCATCTTTACATGACTGTTGATGGGCCCAGCCTTGTGCATACCAAGAGCAGGCATCAATAGCTGCTGTGAGTTCATGACTGCAGTGGCTGATGACATCAATGGCTGCTGAGAGTTCATGACTGCAGTGGCTGATGACATCAATGGCTGCTGTGAGTTCATGACTGCAGTGGCTGATGACATCAATGGCTGCTGTGAGTTCATGACTGCAGTGGCTGATGACAGCAATGGCTGCTGTGAGTTCATGACTGCAGTGGCTGATGACATCAATGGCTGCTGTGAGTTCATGACTGCATTGGCTGATGACATCAATGGCTGCTATGAGTTCATGACTGCAGTGGCTCCTGTGAGTTCATGACTCAATGGCTATGTGCCATTCAGAGAACGACATTTCACAGCATCTTCTCCTCGTTTTCTAACTCTCACATTTTTTCCCACCTTGTCTTCCACAACAAGGATGGTGTAAATGACATGGTTAGGGCCAAGCACTTTTCCATCACTAACTCTCAGAAACCTGTGCAGAAATGAATCTCTGCATTTGCCACCATTTTCTGAAAAAAAAGAGACTTTTCTGATTTAAGTCTGAGAGATACATTTATCTATGGGTATAATCATGGGTATTTGTAAGGCATCAGCTGAGAAGTTTGAGGTGACTTGTTACATGACAACTGATGATGAACAAATCATATGATAGTAGACTGATTTTAGGAAAAATATTTCTCAAGCACTCTATGGAAATCATCTTGTTTAGTAATATAATAAATCCATGCACCCTTCATGTTAAAGCTATATACCTAATATGTATTGATGTCAGAGGTACAGGAGACCCCAGACTGTGTCTTGTTTCTGTGTCTTCAGAAAGCAGCTGTGAACTGCAACTTCTTGAAAGGCTCTGAGAAATGGGGTAAGTATGGTGTGTACTTTCACCTTTGGGAAATCATAAAGAACATACTGTGACACAGGCACCAATCATCTCCAAGTCACTGAGGTTTCTAAGAGGTTAATGACTTCGCTATATTCTTGATGGGTCTCCACAAGGTCATGTGTTTGAATTAATCAATGCAATGCTACTGGAAGGGATTTGGGAAGGTGTTTAGGTCCTACTGGCTGCACCTTTATGAGTGGACCAATGCTGCAGTGAAAAGGGCTCCTGACAGTGAGTGTCTCTCTCTTGCCCTTCTGCCTTCTGCCATGTCATGACAGAACAGGATAGACATCACCCAGTTGCAGCACCATGATCTTGAACTGCCTAGCATTCATGGCTATGAGAAATACATCCCCACTCATAGGCATTCTTTTTCATCAGCACAGAAGGGGTTAGGGGAAGCTTTACTGCCAAGCATCCCACCACACCCTTCTTGCATACCTTGGTTTGACCAGCAAACTTCTGAAATGTTTGCTCACTCCCAGAAATAGTCTGGAGTTGGCTTATGAATAGCTTCTTCCAGTCTGTTTAACCTGGACTCGGCCCCAGACCCTAGGGCCTCAACCTTTCCCCAGAGCAAATGTTTCATTATAAAACAACAGGAACTCAGTGTTATAGTCACCAGATGGTAGTAGCTAGACACGTTCTAATCTGACAACACAACACAGAAGAAAGTGTTCCCAGCATCATACTGTTTCTTCTATTTTATTTATTTATTGGATTTGTGATTGTTTAATTCTAACAATTCATTAACATTTTCAGAAATGTTGGGTCTCAGTGTTTTCTTACCTACCCTTCCCAAGGGTATATATCCTTCCCAGTTACAGCCTTTGGCCAAGCACAATTTTAGTTTTCCATGAGGACTCTTCTGTGCTATGACTTGTAGCATTTCTGTTAAATATTGTATAATGTTTTCTCAACATATTGAAAACTCCATGAAAATGTTTGCATATCTCTTTAGTACCATTTGCTAGCAGCGCCTGGAGGTTACTATGACAACTACCTTTAAAATTAAAAACCAAAATTAAAAGTTCTGCATAATTGAAAGGACTATCTGACACATGGTTTAAAATGATGGGATTTTAGAATTAGCTGTGTCTAAGTGTGTAAGTTCATTTTTATTGGGATACAGTTTTAGAAATCACCATTAGACATGTTATTGCACTACATTTTCTCCCCATGGTAACTATACTAACTAATCTCACTGTCAGAAAGTCTTTACTTTTTCATGCAGTGTGCCTGGTAAACTAATTCTCCTCTCTGAGCACTGACAGCAGTCATCACCAAATGCCTCTGTGCAGTGCTAGGCATCTTGTGCCTGCATAACATATATTTTTTATTTAAAGGATATTTGTAGGAATTGAACCAAATTATGCAATTTTGTATACATAATTAAATTTACTTTTTACAGCAATCCTACAAAATTGTCATTATGATCCTTATCATACACATGAAGAAACAGTCATACAATCACTAACTGAGGGTCCTAAAGCCAATGAATGCTAGAGCAGTACTCACACTCATGTTTCTTTACTCCAAAAGTTGTACATAGCTATATATAATTTATTGTATATTTTATTTTAAATTTGGCATTCTGTGCAGTTTGGTCATGAGGGTTCAACAACAACAAAAATCCTCCATAATGCTGCATGTAGCTTTGAACAAAGCCCTTGTGAACTGAGCAGGACATTTGGGGATAACTCACACCATGCTTCCAACTTTATGTTAGACCAATCCCACCATAATCTGATATACCTGATGGAACAAGTGAGCCTACCTTCTGATATAGTTTGGATATGATTTGAATGAGTCTATGTGTTGGCAGAATGGTCCTCAATGTGGTGATATTTTGTCCCCCAATATCTTGTGTGCTCTAATATTCTTATCTGGGGTCAGAGAACAGAATAGTCACTAGATAGACATAGAGGCCAGAAAAATGGTGGCGCACACGCCTTTAATCCTATCACTTGGGAGGCAGAAATCCATCTGGATCTCTGTGAGTTCAAGACCACACTGGAAACAGCCAAGCATGGTGACACACACCTTCAATCCCAGGAAGTGATGGTAGGAAGCAGAAAGGTATATAAGGTGTGAGGATCAGGAACTAGAGGCTTTTTAAGCTTTAAGGCTTTTGAGCAGCAGTTCAGCTGAGATCCATTCGGGTGAAGACTCAGAGGCTCTCAGTCTGAAGAAACAATATCAGCTGAGGAATTGGTGAGGTGAGGTTGGCTATGGCTTGTTCTGTTTCTCTGATCTTTCAGCATTCACCCCAATATCTAGCTCTGTGGTGTTTTTTATTTAATAAGACCATTTTAAGATTTGTGTTATACCTCAGTGTGGCAGTGTTGATATTTGGTGGGACCTTTAAGAGGTGGGGCCTAATGGGAAGTCTATGGGAGGAATCCCAACCCATGTATGGGACACTTGTTGCAAACTGGTAGCACTGTTGGAAGCTGTAGAAACATTAATAGGAGAGTATCTTGGAGGAAGGGTTATTGGACACTGCCCTTGCAGATTAAACCTGATCCATAGCCTCGTCCTGCCACGACTTTAGTTTCTGTCTATGAGGAGAAGAATTTCTCTTGTCATCCTCTCTTATTGTTATGAAGACCTTTCCAAGGATGTAGGGCCAAGCAGTCATGAACTAAACTTCCGGAAACTGAGCAAAAATGAATTCTTCCTGCTTTTCAGGGGTTCTCTCAAATATTGTGGTCACAGCCACACAAAAATAACTAATCAACTGCAGCACCATACAATTCCTCTCTCTTCTACAAACACTTGCAGTTATAATACCATCTGATATGACGTCACTAGAGCCAAGGTGCTCCTGCACCATGCTTATGACCCCCCAGTAGTGTTAACTAAATAAACTTCCTTTCTTTATAGTTTGATTCAACCACAGTAACAGGAAACAGACCAATAAGCTTACCTTTAAAAACTAGATAGAACTAGTTAACACTCAACTTATACTTGTCTTTTAGAGAAAAGTCTACTTGAAGAAAATCACTCATGCAGGCATTTGCTGACAAACTAAGCCTAGTTTACTGTCCAGGGCATCTGTAGTTCTGAAATGATTGTATGTTGTTATACAAATGATGAGTCTACTGTTCTATAACCATTAGATAGAAGAAGTTGACAGTGTTCTTTAAGCCATCTGTTTCTTTACTGGTATTTTGTCGCCCTGCTTTACCAAAGTCATTTTTGAAATTTGTATGATTAAGAATTGCTCTTTTCTTTTACGGTCTTTCAATTCTTGTTTTATGTATCCCTCACTTCTTATGTTTTGGTGGTATAAAAGTTTTTGATCTTTTTATAAATTTCAATGAATTCATGTTTATGTTTAAAGTGTGTTTCTTACAGACAGCATAAGGTCAGTTCTTAATTCCTTACATTGTTTCAATAATCGCTGTCTTTTAATTGGGAGTGTTTAGCTATTAGCAGTTAGTAATTTCTTGGTATGATAGAATGTACCTGTTCTTTTGCCTAAAAGTATCATTCTTTTATCTCTGATATTAAAAAATGGTTTTGTTAGATATTGAATTCCAGTTTTACAATGTTTTCATTCTACATCGTGAAGATATTTCATTAGTTGCTAGTCTTTGTAATTTCTGATTAGTCCATGGTAATTCTAATTATTGTCTTATAAATATTACACTAAAATTTGACTGTTGAAACATTTTTGGTTTATCTTTACATTCTATCAGTTCAAAAATAATGAGTCCAATATTGGCTTTCTTCATATCTGTTCTGTTGTGCCAGAAATTATTTAAATGCTTCTAAGAGTCAAATACTTTATTGTCATATTTTGTTATATTAGAATTAGGTTCTCCAGCCATCTTTTCTTTCCACCATGATATTTAACTTTACGCTTATTCCATTTTTGGGTGCGTTTTTTTCCCATGCATCTGAAAATAAGCCAACATGTGGAAACTGGTATAATTCAGAGAAGCAACATGTGTTAGTCTTCCATTACTATGGCAAAATATTCAAGGAAACCAAGCACAAAATGGATTCAGTAATTGTATTCATTTGTGCATACACATACACATATATATTTATGTACCAATAGTAATCAAAGACAAAGAGGCTATCAACTTGAGGGGTCATGGGGATGATTAGAAGGAGGGTACCTGGTAGGGGCTGAAGGGGGCTCAAAACTGTCTGTAACTCCAGTTCCAGGGGATCTGATACCCTATGGCCTCCTCTTGAACTGTATATAGATGGAGCACATAAGCATACACACACACACACACACACACACACACACACACACACACACGTACACTCACACAGACATACACACAAAAAAAAAGTAATAAATTTGAAAAGGAATAAAAGATTAACTTTTGGCTCACGGCTTTAGAGGTTTCAGACCAAAGTTGACTGGTTCCATTGCTTAGAACTGTGGCAACTGAGAAATAGCAAAGAAGAAGGACATAATGAAGAAAGGAAAAAAAGTTCACCTTATGGTAGCCAGGAAGGAGGGATAGCGAAAGATGAAATGTCTTGAGACTATACACCCTTCAGAGGTGTTCTCACAGTAATCTGTTTTCTCTACCCAAGACCCACCTATTAATAGCTTATGTAGCTTTGTGTTAATTCATTGGTGAAGTTATCAGCCTTGTGTTCTAATCACCTCTTAATTAGACTACCGTCTAGGGGCCAAGCTCTGAAGACATGAGTATTCTACCTCTAGTCCCCAAAGGCTAATATTTACCTTATAACACACAATGCATTTTTTCCATCTCCAGTCTTCATTTTCTTGGCAGTTCCAGTATTCTTCAACAGTTCATGCCCAAAGTCTCCTGAGACTCAAGGTAATGCTTAGCTATAAGCCCCTGGAATTTAAAAGTTACATACTTTCAGTAATGCAAGGGTACCTGGGAATATTCTAATTCAAAAAGAGAAGAATGAGGAAATACCAAGAAAAGACCAGGTCTAATCAAGACAGAAATACAGAAGTTTTATCCCTGGTGTGTGTGCTAGGCAGGGGCTTGAAGGAAGAATTAGCATTTGAACTGGTAGTGAGTAAAGAACTCTGTCCTTACACAAATAGACAGTCATTAAGCAACCCACTGAGGGTAAGTATAGAACAACAGACCTACTGAGGATAACTACAGAATAACAAAGAAGTGGAGGAATTGTAACTACTGATGAGAATATAAAGTAGTGCCACTTCTGTGAATGATGCTTTGGTGGTTCCTCAAAAAGCCCAACTTATGGCCATGTTAGATGGCTCTGTAGGTAAGGGGTACTTGCCTTCCAGGCTGATAACCTCACTTTGATTCCTAGAAAACATACAGTGGAAAGAGAGAACCAACTCCAAGAAGTTGACATATGTGCATTGGCACAGGCCACCATCTCACTAAACAAATGAATTTAACTACAAACAAATACAAAAATATTATTTTAAAAGACAGCCATAGACTCACTAGGCATTTGAGCAATTCTACCCATAAACCAAAACTTGAAACTTGAATAAGTATTTGTACACAAATGCTTGATGGCATTTATTTGACATACAGAGAAATGAAGTTCTGCTATAAGTTATCACAGCACACACAAATGTTTAAAATATTATGCTGGATGAAAGAGCCAATATGCAATTGTCTAGTATTTCATGGTTTCACCTATATAAAATATCTACAAGGAGCAAAGTCATAGATACAGAAAACAGTTTGGAGATATAAAAGGATTTTCAGGGAAAGAAACAGGTGATTATTACTTGATGAGTACAGAATTTCTATTGGTGAAAATGAAAACTTTTTAGAAATTATTAAACTGTGATGGCTGAATAACATTATATATAATAATATTTCTGAATTGTACACCAAAAGTGGTTAAAAGAACATCTTTTGTTACATACATTTTTATCATAATGATTTTTTAAACCATTTCAACTACACCCACTGTAAACACTTACCAAACTCCCCTCGGCTGTCCTGTTCAAGAGTCATTTCACTCCACTCTGGCTGTAGTTCTCCCCTGCTGTAGTCTGTCCAGAACGGTTGCTCAAAGGTCCAGATTTTTAAAATTATGTAGGACTTAGAGGCCATATGAATGCAGTTTGCTATTTTACATCTTTGTTTGTTGTTTTACCTATTCCCTTCTATTTTTTAAAGTCTAGAATCTTAAGAACAAAAATAATTTACTCCCAGCTATTACTACAAGGTCTGACATGCAATATTTGGCAAATGTTAACTGAATAAATTAAATGAGGAAAGGAGACAAACAAAACCCAGAAGGATACATTTTGGTTCTGGTTTTATTGCTGTTGCTCTTGTTCCATCCATCTGTCAATTCAAGTAGAATGTGCTACTGCTTGCTTGGTGTTATGGACATAAGATGCTCATGTAGTGGTCTTTATGTCTGAAGTGTACAGCTGTTCACCGATAGAAAGGAAAGAACATCTCCATCTTAATGGAGTCTTCAGTGGGAGCTACAACTAGGGCTCAAGGTTAGCACATGTCAAGATCAGATCTGTGTTTTCAGTTGTAGTCCAACTCTACTTGATAGAAAAGACTAGAAATTAGAAATTCTGTAGTGCCAATAACCCTCATCTACTGAGGACAGAGCCAGGCATCAAGGTGCTACTCTTTGCTCCGAGTCCTTTGTGGTTGCATCGGTGACCCTGACTAGGCTGTGTCAGGAGATGGGGGGTCTCTTAGAAAGAATGTCAGTGCTAAGATGATCATCCTACATACACATGGAGGTTTCTAAAGACTGGTGGCTCTGGCTAGTTGTTTCTGGGTTGAAGCAGAGTTGGGTGTATGTTATCAGTGTCTTCTCCAGTGTTGGAGGATGAAGTCAGGGGCACCAGTCTTGTGCACTGTGTTAGGAGTGGAGAGAAAGGTCATAAATACTATGTGAATCTCCAAAGCAGCAGTTAATGAGGCAGATTTTGGGAGAAATATCCAAAGTGAAAGAATGGGGGAAACAGGAAGGTGAAGTCAGGCATAGGCAGTAAAATAGGAGGTAGCTGGACAAAATTCGGGGGTAGAACTTCTCCCTAGACTTCCTTAACTGAGGCTGAAAATGAGGATGCTGATAGAATTCTGACCTTACTATAGCTGTATGACCACACATATGCAGTCCAGGAGTTAAGCAAAAGGTATTGCGTCTTACATCATTAGTGTGCACTGGTGACTGTGTACGCAGTGTGGTCACACAATCTGTGCCTTAAAAAACCGGACGCAGACCCCACCCTCTCTGTGCTTTCTCTCTGCTCTGCTCCTTCTCCCCCTCCCCACCATCTTTCCCTCTGTTCTCCACATGTACTCCTTCCCAGGCCTGGTTCTCTTGTACCCCACCCCTCTCTTTCTCCTAATAAAGCTCTCTGTAACTAGGTAGTCATGGCTGTAGCTCATGACCTTTCACACTGTAACTAGTGCCACCACCAGCGCTGTTTATCAGACCTTTCAGATGCTATGGCATAGATGCCTTCTTCTCACCTTGATTGTACTTGGGGATGATCTTGGCCTTTTCTTGGGCCAAGTATCAGTCACAAGCAGCTTTCCCAGGAATGTTAGAGGAAGATTGTGAATATCTCAGTGATGCTCAACTACAACCCTAGCTCCAAAGAGGAAGAAACCAGAGATATGTTAATGAGTCACACTTACCATTTGCTGTCAAGGTGATTAAAATGATAAGAAAACCCTGGCTAAGACAGTTCTACTGAGGAATTTTAACTGTAAAGGTGTGAAGGTGACATGCACTGAGTGGAAATCACACTTCAAATTGATTTTTTTCATGAACTATTGATATGTTCTCTTCTATGACTTTTACGGTACAGATAGCAAACCACTGCTCTCAATCTACCATGTGATCAAGAGAGTAAACTCTAGTGTGCAGATGTTCTTAAGTTAAGAGTATTACAAGTAATTTTTAGTTGTATTTTCAGGATACATTGAGTCTGTGACAACATAAATCCACTGGAATTGAAGACAATCTGTACATTGGTTGTTCCTTTTTCTTCAGTGCTGTCCTCAGATTGACATTGACCAAATACTTCAGAAACATAACCACAATTCCTCTAACTCATTCAGTTGTGCAATTAGAAGCATTTGAATCACACTGAGAACTTTGGCAAGATCAAAGCGACTTATCAATTTATGTATGAGCACTCACAGTCCTTTGGATGTCATTGAAATTGCCACGTTTTAAAATTGACAAATGGTTTGGGTGTTAAAATTGCAACCCCACACACACACTGCTTACAATTTTATGTTCTGAGCAAATTGTCATCATTCGTATTTCTGGAAATTTGAGAAGTCCTAATTTAGATGCTGTTTTTCTTTCTTTCATCTTGCTTAGATTTCTAGCCTCATTTGAAATGAGGCTCCATCTTCTGAAGAAAAACTTGTAGGACATCACTGAGATCTTGATCTCTGTCTTTTTAGCTGGTCTAGGGCCAAAGAACTATTTCTTCTGCATTGCATTTTAAGCAAGGTTCAGCTCCTTCTAGATTCTGGAGAATTTGGGAGATAAATACAAAAGCCCTGGATGAGAAATCTGAATACGCTTCTTTTCTACCACATGAATTTTGGGTGAGTTATTTATTTCTTTAATTTTAATTCTTATTTAACAAAATTGGCAAGTTATTTCTTAGTCTACTCTCATTGCTGGGTTGTTGAAATCAAGAAATGAGGGTATGGGATATAAACAAGGCTATGAACAGAATGAGAGTCAATAACACACACAATAGCAAGGATCCCTGGAGGCTTAGTTATTTAAAACAAAGAGCATGCTGGGCTGTCCCTGAGTCAGCTTTCATCACAAACACTCACTTCACACCTGAGTAAGCAGCTGAAGTAATGTTAAAGGGATTAAACCATGCAGGTAGAGAGGACATTGTCTGCGAATAGTAGGAACTGAACAAGCTCCAAACAGAGAGAGATTACACAAAACAAAGTTACCTTTGGCCAATGGAGAAATGTTCCAAATTCTCTGTACTAGAGAGCAAAATCTTTACACAGAAAATAGGAGTCCAAACCTTGACCTTGTGTCTTAGGTGGAGCAAGGCTTTCTGCAGATTTATAAAAGCCCGTTCTATATCACCCTGCACAGGGGTGATGTAAGTGTTGGTAAAATAGACCCACTGAAACACTGAGCATGTCTCTCCAAGTGGAAATGTGTCCTATTTATTGTAATATTGCACTTCCATGTAAATGAGACTGCCAATGATCAGTATAGCACTGAGACATTAACAGTATATTTTTCTTGGCTGGGGAAGTGGCTCGGTCGGTAGTGTGTTTGACTACCATGGATAAGGTCCTGGGCTCGATACCAGTACTGTAAACAAACAGACAAAACCCTCAGACATAATTTCTTTAAACTAAACTTCTATTCATTTTATAACACATGGCTTCAAAATATATTATTAAGCAAAATGGAAAAGAAGTTATGAAAACTTTCCAAAACTCCACAAATATAGTGAGAGATAATTATGTTTCTGTAAGTATTAATATTGATTCAAAAAAACTATAAAACAAATATAAGAATACGGAGCTGTTTCATATGATAGTCATTGAATAGATGTGACTACTGAGCATGCAGTATTTGGTCAATTCAAATTGAGATAGGTTCTAAGTGTAAAATGCTACGTTAGATTTTAAGGACAATATTTACAAAGAATACAATTTCTAGCAATATTGAACAAGTACTAGAAAAATAATATTGTGGATCTTCTGGGTTAGATAAAATATATTATTAAAATTGATTTTTATGCCTCACTTTATTTTCTAATGTAGTTAATTGAAAGTTTAAAGTTAAATATGCAGTTCTACTTTATTTTTATTAGACAGTAGTCATGTGGAGAATTTAAATACCACCAAATGTAAGCTTGATTCATTGAAAATTTCTAATTATATATCAGCTTTGTGTTTCTAAACTGAAACAAAAATGAAAATTTTACAGACACGTATGAAGTACTAGATTTCATGGAGAATATTAATGTGAAGATGCTTCTTAACACAGAGTGGGCTTGCAACCTGCTAAGTCCATAGTAAGTTAAAAAAAAAAAACTTTAATATACCCAAAATACTAAAAATCATGGCTCAGCAGCACATTTTACTGCAGAATATAGCTGACTTTCCATTCTGATTTCACAGCTAACTGAGAGCTGAGGCTGCTTCCACTGTCTAGCATCCTGGGAGAGCATTATAAAGTATGGAAGTATAGCTTGTAGTTTAGATAAAAAAGATTAAAAGTTCAAAATTTATTTTATAAATTACACTAAATATTCTTCCTTTTATACCATGGTAGAATCAATAAATTGTTAAATCCAACTATGGTAAGGGGAACAGTGCTCATTTACTCCAAAGGCAAAAATAAGGTAAAAACAAATAAATAAGAAAATAATCCAAATATATTTCCCCAAATGTATTCAAGTGGCTCTATCATTCTAAATGGTCCTGTGATCATGCATATGAGACACGTATGGGCAAATAATGTCCATAAAATGCACATCCACCCAAGTGTACCTTTGATTCTTTATCTTATTTTATTTTGTTTTTGTGGCAGGATCTCACTATGTAATTCAAGCTAGTCTATAACTCATATTTCTTCTATCCCTTCCTCTCATATTCTGAGATTACTGGCATGTGTCACCACAGCTAGTTTATTCATTTTAAGTCACCTTGATACCTTCTAGCTCTGAAGCCTTGATGATAATAATAGCAGAGAACAAGCTTCAAGAATAAGTGTAGGCTACATGAGTTTGAATCAAATCAGGCCCCTGATGACAGTGTACCTGCAGTTTAGAGTTACCTAGGAGAACTGGCAAGCACTTAGTTTCTCGATAGATAGCAGACTTCATCTGTCACATTCACTGTCAAGTATAGTAAGCGTGAGCTCTGAGAAAGACCCCAAGTGAGCAAACAAGAGGGCAGCAGTTTGGAACAAGGTTCTGGAGGGTGGACTTCAGTATCTTGAAAACCTGGGCTCTAAACCTGGTTCTACTTATGATAGAACATAAGCAACTTCCTCAGTTTCTATGAGCCTCAGCATTCTTACTGTAAAATGGGCCCAATAATAACAAATTTTGTATCGTCCTTAAGGAGGATGTAGCACAAGCTTGAGTATCAAACAATAACTAAAAAGAAAAAGGGTAAGAGATTCATATATTGATTTATTTGTTGCTGTTATTTTATTCATTTTTTGCTTTTATTGAAATAGATTCTTTCATCATACATTATATCCCAATTATAGTTTCATTTTTCTCTGTTCTTCCCAGGTCCTGCCTATCTCTCCTCCTCTCCAGACCTACTCTGTCTTTCATTAGAAAATAATAGGCTTCTAAGAGATAACAACCAAACATGACAAAATAAAATATAACATGATGTGGTGATATTGTGTTCCCCAAAATATTGTGCACCCTAATAAACTTATGTGGGGTCAGAGAACAGAACAGCCACTAGATATAGAGGCTAGAAAATAGTGGCACACACACCTTTAATACTAGCATTCTGGAGGCAGAGATCCATTGGGATCTCTGTGAGTTCAAAGCCACACTGGAAACATACAGGCATGGTGACTCACACCTTTAATCCCAGGAACTGATGGCAGAAAGCAGAAAGGTATTTAAGGTGTGAGGACCAGGAACTAGGCTGGTTAAGCTTTTAGGCTTTTGAGCAACAAACAGTTCAGCTGAGATTCATTCTGGATGAGGACTCAGAGGCATCCAGTCTGAGGAAACAGGATCAGCTGAGTAATTGATAAGGTGAGGTAGCTGTGGCTTGTTCTGTTTCTCTGATCTTCCAGCATTCACCCCAATACCTGGTTTAGGTTTG
This sequence comes from Peromyscus leucopus, assembly GCF_004664715.2. NCBI lineage: Eukaryota > Metazoa > Chordata > Mammalia > Rodentia > Cricetidae > Peromyscus > Peromyscus leucopus. The sequence continues at coordinate 42,527,853 of NC_051063.1, forward strand.
TTTTTACTATTAAGACCCTCTAACAATTCATGCTACAACATAATAAAGCAAAACCCATCACACCAAGGCTGGACAAGGCAGAAGGAAAAGAGCCCCAAGAGCAGGCATAAGATTCAGAGACCAACCGATTCACACACTCAGGAGTCCCATACAAATACTAAGCTGTAAGCTGTAATATATACTCAGAGGATGTGTTTCAGACCCACATAGGTTTGATGCTTGCTGCTTCATTCTCTTTGAGTTCATATCAGCCTTGCTCAGTTGATTCAGAGGGCCTTGTTCTCCTAGTGTCCTCCATTATCTCTAGCTCTTACACTCTTTCCACTTCCCCTTCTGCCAGGTTCCCTGAGCTCTGAAAGAAGGGATTTGATGGAGACATTCCATTTAGAGCTGTGCGTTCCAAGCTCTCTCAGTCTCCGTCTCTCTCTCTCTGTCTCTCTCTCTCTCTCTCTCTCTCTGTGTGTGTGTGTGTGTGTGTGTGTGTGTGTCTATGTGTCTGTGTGTGTGATGTCTGGCTGTGGGTCTCTGCATCTGTTCCCATCTGCTGCAGGAGGAAGCTTCTCTGATGATGACTGAATAAGGTACTGACCTATGAATAGAGCAGAATATCATTAGGAGTCATTTTATTTATTTATTTATTTTTAGACCAATAGTGTTTGGTTTTACCCTAGGTCTCTGAGCTAGTCTCTGGTTCTTGGTCACCCAAGCAGTGTCAGATACAGGGGGGACCTTAAGTCAAATGAGGGAGGGAATGTGGGGGGGAGACAGCTGAAATTGAGGGGCATTTGAGGAATGTTATGGAAATACGGAAACCTAGTTCAGATATATTCCAGCTGTTTCCACCACATTCCCTCCCTCAACTCTACCTCCCTCCTTTTTTTCTGCTTGATGTTCCTATTCTAGTTCCCACCCAGCCCCAGTCCACACATAAAATCTATTTCCTGCTCCTAGAAAGATCCATATTCCCCCCAGTCTCTTCTCCTATATCTAACCTCTGCATCTATGGATTATAGATTGGTTATCATTTATTTAATGGTGAATAGAAAGATAAATATTGTTTTTATTCACTTATATGTGGATATTTTTATTCTTTTGAAGCAGAATCTCTCTGTGTATTTTGGGGGTAATTTGGCATTCACTGTTCAGGTAAGGCTGGTCTTGAACTTGTGGTAATCTTCCTTTTCTCCTTCTTAAAAACTGAGATTATAGTATTGACACAATGCCTGGTAATATTGATATTATTTTAGGAGTCACATATAGTAAAAGATCAAGAGAATTTTTTAGTGAGAAGAAATAAGGACACAAAACAAGAAATGGAGTGGTATTTAGAATCACTGCAAGCCAAGGGGCAGCTGAGAGGAGCCTGTGCATGTAGGAAGTGTTCATAATACTGAAAACTTTTGAATGACATGGCAGAGAGCTCAAAATTTCTGAAGCAGTGGATAGTCTTTGAGAAGTTGTGATAAGGAACACCTTTGAAATCTGTAATTGAAAGGGAGATTTATGTCGTAGGCATGTGGTCCTACATCATAGTAATGAATTTGAGGAGATCAAAGTCTTAGCAAAATGTGATAATTAGGAGGCTATGGCAGAGAAGTGGTGGTTTAGAAGTCAAGTTCAGAGACAGCATACTCACACACACATTCATGATGAAATTAGTGAAAGTTTGTGATTCATTTTAATTTGAAAGGGGAAATAAAGTATATCGAAGTGTTTAATATATCACTAAAGCTTTTTACCTTGAGTAAAAGGAAGGTGCCATTGTCTATGACAGAGAAAACAAATAATTAATTAGGAAGAGAGAAAATGAACAGGGAGGAAGAGATCAATTTGGATATGTGGAGCCCCAATGTGTTCATGGGGCATCTGACCATACAAGTTTAGAAGGAACTTTGTTACTAGGACCTCCAACAAAGGAGGAATGAAGGCATTGATTTGTAACTCATTTGCACGGTTTGAGGCACAAACATTAATGTGATACTCAAAGGAAAAGATGACAATCTAGGAAATTAAGTCAGTAAAATCTGAAGAAAAAAACAAAACAAACAACAGAGTCTGATGTAACAGAAATGTGTGGGGAAAAGTTTTAAAGAAAACTGTTTTGTCTAAGTAACAAGATGACAAAAATATCTACCAACAAAGGAGAAGATATTGAAAATGTAGGAAAGAGAAAATATAAATTGGAGAAAACTGTTCCAAAAGAGATAAGAGACATTGGCGTCACGATAACACTGAAGAGGGTTTGTCTAGGAAAAGATGTCGAGAATATTATCCTTTGAATGTGGAGGAAGGAATATGGTATTGATAATGGATGCAGCTCTGCTGTAGGGTGAGGCATATTTGAAAGTTTTCAGGAAAGCAATGCAGTCACCTTTTGAAAAATGAGGATCATTGGGTCAGATTGGAGTTTTGAAGAGAGTGATGACAGGTTAGAATGATTTTTGAGAATTTCGAAGGAGAAGAGAATTAAAGAAATATTGGATGGGTGTGGTGATATTTTATTTGTGTTGAAATGTGGTGATATTTTATTTGTGCTTTAATAAATAAAATTTGCCTGGAGATCAGAGGGGAAAGGCCAGCCATTATAAGTAAACAAAAAAGTTAGGCTTGTAGCACACACCCTTAACCTTATCACTTAGAGCATGGAGGTCCCTAGGACGACTGTGGCTTATAATAAATCTCGGATTTACTTAATTATTGAAAAAAAATAGTCAAATGAATGGAAACACATAAACTATGAACCAAAGGCTGAGGGTCCCCCAGCTGGTTCAGGCCTTCTGAATAGGTGAGACAGTTGATTGGCTTGATCTGTTTGGGAGGCAACTAGGCAGTGGGACCAAGTCCTGTGCTCATTGCATGAGTTGGCTGTTTGAAATCTGGGGCTTATGCAGGGATGCTTGGCTCAGTCTGGGAGGAGGGGACTGGAGTCTACCAGGTTGATCTCAGTCCTCGGTGGAGGATTTGCCCTGGAGGAGGTGGGAATGGGGGATGGGCTGGGGGGAAGGAGAGGGGGTGGCAGGGGGGAGAACAGGGGAACCCGTGGCTGATATGTAGAACTGAATGGTATTGTAAAATAAAATAAAAGAAAAAGAAAAATCCTTATTACTTAGCTGGCAGGGTCTCTGTGTGTTCAAAGCCACACTGGAAACAGAGTCAGGTGTGGTGTCATATGCCTTAATTCTAACACTAGTTAAGCATGGATGTCTAGAGGTCTGTATAAACAGACAGAAAGTGACAGAGCTGTGTAGGAAGAGGAAGTGATGTAACTGGACAGAGAGCAAATCAGAGGGCAGAACAGCAAGGCATATGTGCTTGGGTAGACAGGAAGCAACTTGAATTTGGAAGCTGCAGAGTTGGTGAGGTAAGGTTGGCTGGTGGCTTTCCCTAATTCCCTGATCTCTCTAAGGCATTCACCCTATATTTGGCTCTGTGTTTTTTATTTAATAAGACCGTTTAGAAATTCATCTACAGATGGGTCTGGCTAGGTGCACCACTTTCCCCAGTAGCTCTTAGCAGGCTCACCAGGATGGCAAAGGCATGCCACAGTATGGATCACATGGCTAAGTGTTCAGTAACTGGATTTAGTAGCACAGGACATCACGGAGCTCAGGTTCTGGTGAGACAGTTGCTAAATGGAAAAGCCTGGAGGCTCTGGGCAAGTGAAAAAGTAAGGTTATATAGAGTCTAGAAACGCAGGCCAAAGAGAAGCAATAAAAAGTTGATTGTCTCTGTGATTTAAAATAATGAAGGGTGGATATAAAATAATATAAACTGAATGGATATAACAGTGTGACAAAAATAAAGTCAGTTATGGGTTGATTTAGAAGCATTTTGGTGGATGATGCCAGGTCTGTGTTGTTAATGAGACTATAGCTGACTGAAGGGAAGTTCATAAGCAAAGAAAGGCCTTGGTGTTGGTTTCTCCACATGGCTGTTTGATAACCCAGGCAGTAGTTCAACAGGAGGGATAATTAAAGTGTAAGCTACACAGCCTAAGCACCAGGAACATGAACATGCAGCCAGGAAAGCAGAATACAACAGAGGTAAGTCCCCAGTGTCACATGACCTTAAAATATGGATAGAGTAAGTTAAATGACATTTCCCTCAAAGCCATCCATGCATTGGTCTCTAGAGCCAGTAACTACATGGCTTTACATGCTAACACAAATAATGTTTCCTGATTGAATAAGCTGAGAGATGTGAGAGGGGAATATTATCCTAGGTTTTTCTAGGTAGACCTGGTGTACTTCCCAAGATCCTCATAAGAGAGGTGAGAGAGTCAGAGCCAAAGATAAAGAACTGATGACAGAGGCAGAGGTAAAATGATGTGGAATCATGAACCAAGGAAAGGAGGTGGCCTCTAGAGGCTCAAAGAGACCAGGAAATAGATTTGTTACAGACCCTACTGAGGGAAGGCAGTCATGCCAACACTTTGAGTTTTAAGGTTTCTTATGTGTATAGATTATAAACTGTAATACAGGCATGTGCCACCGTGCCTGCCATCCATGTTGTTCTAATGCACTGTTTGCAACTATTGGAAACTTTTGGGATTGGTGTTATTCAAACTCACACAGGCAGTAATAAAGGTCCTTTGAAGACACCATCACCACATTTACTGGAAGAAGTGTGCCAAAGCAGAGGTATAATAGCTATGCTCTTCATTGCTGTGGCCCATAGTTTGATGGTACAGTCCATCCTGACAGAGAAGGCATGACAGCAGGGCATGAGGCACTGGTCACATTGCACCTCTAGTGAGGGAGCAGACAGGGATAAACATGGGGGATCAGCTTGCTTTTCCCTTTTATTCAGTCCAGGAACCCACTCCACTTCACTGAACCTAATTTAGAAACTCCTTCATGGACGGGCCCAGAGGTTCACGTCTAGGTGATTCTATATCCTGTCAAATTGATAATCAACATTAACTGTCACAGGAGGGACCATTTTAGTGATAAAGAGGCATACCCAGAAAGGAGTGTTTCCTGGCTGGGTAGAGTGATAGAACTCCCAGAGTGAAGTAAGAATGATTCAGCTCCAAGCTCTGTCTAGGGACTCAGACAAGACAGCTTTCAGTGACCTCTTACAGTCAGTCTTATTTATCAGATTCCATGGCTCTTTCAAGTAAGATTTTTCCCCTTGGATTTCTCCTACATAAAATTTAATTTTTTACTCTCTTTCTCTATGTTAAAACAAAAGAAATATTTGTTATTCTCTAACTGAAACACTCATGGAAGAAAACTTTTCTTTCTGCTAATTAGTCTTATGGATCACCAGATGCTTTGATTACAGAGCTCACCACCTTCTTGAATTTGTGGCAGGCATGGGAAGAAAGAGGTGTGAGTTGTAGAAAAGTTGGGGTCATTGACACAAGAGGCAGTTCTATGCAGACAGGAGCAAGAAGTTCACAGCAGGAATCTGGTTATCTACACAAATGTCCAAGTTGGAGGTGCAGGGCATCAGAGAGAAGCAGGGACTTGAGTTTGTTCCCTTTTGAGTCCACTGTTGTCTTTCTTTCCAGAGCAAGAACTTCTCTCAAAGCATGAGTTTTTTGTTCATTGATCACAGCAAATAGGCAAATTCAACTAGAGTAGGGGACAAAAGAGGACATGGAATATAGTAGTTCCTGACAGGCTGCCATTTACACCGAAGCTGTAATAATGAAGCCAGAGAAGCCCTTGAAAACAAGAAATACACTATTACTAGTTGAGCTTGATGTGGTAAGTTCCGAGAATCTATGCTTAGTGGTTTCTAGTCTACAATACTAATGACTCTCTAGGTTAACTTTAAAGTACGTACATCTGTCAGATAAAGAAGCTAAAGCTTAGGGAATTTAGGAGTCTATGTAGAAACATACAACTTAAAGATATTCCATAAATAGAAATTAGTGTGGAGAAACCTCAAAAAGCTAAAAATAGATCTACCTTATGACCCAGCTAAGCCACTTCTTAATATATGTCCAAATGACTTGATATCTGATTACAGAGATACCTACCTGCTCAGTCATGTTCAAGGTTACTCTAATGTAAGCAGCCTAGATGTCCATCAACTAACAAATGCATAATGAATATGTGGTATATATACACAGTAAACCTATACACAGTAGTAAAGAAAAATGAAATCATGAAACTCACAGGTAAGTGAATAGAAATGGAAATTGTAGAAATGGAAAATGCCATACTGAATGGGGTAACTCAGATCCAGAAGGACAAATGTTCCATGTCTCTTATTTGTGGACTACAGATCTGGATCTTTAGGTTTGAGTGTATGACTGGGTGTAACTGTAGAAGTGGGGAACGTAGAAAGGTACCATTGAGAAGGAAGGTAGAAGGAGCTCAAGAGAGGGGGATTGTAGGACATAGGTGCTATGAAGTGGGGAGAAGAAAATGCAGGGGACACTTAGCTGAGAAGTGGGAGGAGAAAAAACACAGAGAGGAGAGGGAGACTAGAGGGATAAATAATAATAAAGATGTTTGGAGAAGCCATAGGGAAACATTATTTTATAAGTTTACTTAAAAATACATACACAAATTTAGTCTTAATGCAGTTACCTCACACAGTGGGATAATGCTCCCCACCCCAGGAGCCATAGGCTAGCTAATAGAAACCCCAACCCTAGGCAGAGGATACATCCCTTTGAGTTGTTGGTCAGAGGATTAAAACGACCCTCAAAATAATACGAACTATTGCTGTTTCTCTTTGGTTGCCTGCCAGAACATGAAGAAGGTAAGACACTACTTTTGAAGATATCACACACTTCAGTTACAGGACTTCAAGAAATTGAGCAGATTCTGACATGGAAGCCTCTTCAGCAAGGGATAGCTCTTATAGTAGCACAGGGTACAATGCAAACTCCTAAGAGAGAAAATTAATCAACATCCCTACCTAGCTATAAAGCCTAAAATCCCCAACAATGACAGGACTGCCAAGATGCCTCCAGTGTGATAATAGTGACACATCTCTTGGGATAAGCAACAGCTGTCTAATTGGACCTAAATCCCAGTCAACTAGAGAAAACATACCTGGCACCATAAACTTAGCTCAGAATCTGTGACTGTAGAGGTTCTAAGTCCTAAATGAGAACTTATTACTACTATATTTGTGATAGTTCGAATGTGAATGGCTCCCATAAGCTTCTATGTTTGGTTGTCTGTTCCCCAGGGGAACGGGGTAAAGAGTGGCAGAGGGAACATGGAAGGGGTGGAGAAGGGAAAGAATGGAAATCAGGCAAATACAGTATACCTAGGTATGAGATCTTCAAATTAAACAAAAGATATCCCATAAATATTTGAGACAAGTCTCAAAGCACTGTATTGAAGATTCCAAATGCCCAGATACATGCTATCTTGATTTCCACTGTATTGCCCCTCAACAGCCTCAGCACAAGCTCCTATAGCTACTTGGAACTCACCACTGCAAACACCATCCTAGAGAAATCTTGTAAAGCTGATATATGAAGTCACAGGCAGTTACAGAGTTCTAGTTCAACATTCAACACATATCCAGATGATAGACATTGATGTTTCCTCTTAGAAACACAGGCAGATCTTTTATCACCAAGTAAAATGTGCCTATAATCTCTCTGGGTTCTATTATTTCTGGTTGGCATAGCTCAAATCACACAGCTTCAGTTTCTAATTTAATGGAACATTAAACATCCATTTCTGTTTCCTAAATTACACAGTCCCTGTTATCTATAGAGCTTACATGCAAAGTGTTTAACTGGAAAATGGAAATAAAAATAAGAAATGGGTGAGTGGCTGATATCAAGACTCCTAAGTGATCTTATAATACTATTAAGTCTAGTAGGTAATGAGTGATAAAAATTTTTTATTAATTTTAAAATTAAGATTTGTTTCCTTTAGCTAATGAGGTTCTCATTTATCTTGTGTGCTCCAAACCGGTGCTTCAGGATACATCCCAGTCTTATAGATTGTGATGTATTGATCTCTCTCCCTCTACCTTTCTCCCCTCCCTCCCTCAATACTACAATACAGATAGGAGAAGATGCAGACTCTAATAGTTAACTTGTTGAGCAGGAAAGAATTTTGTCAAATACATTTTAAAATTCCACTAAGAAAGAGAATATACATAATCTAAAAGCTTCCTTTTGCTGGGAATATTCAAAAGATATAGCTTCTTCTTTTTATTGATGTTAAACATATGAAAAATGTATTTAAAGTTCCTTCTGACAGATTCAGAAATGCAAGCAGGTACCTGGTAAAATGAATGCATGGATCCTCCTATAGTGAAAATAGTCTGTCATTTAATTTTATTAGTTGTTTATTAAAAAACATTTGGGAATAACAGCTTCTTTCCTTTCACACCATATACATATTAGGTCAGTTTGCCATCCCAAAAGATCCTGACCCTCTCTTTCCACATAATAAAAGCTAGGTATGTACCCATGCATGCACACCAGTTTTTGGATCAGCCTCTTCCATTGGAGAGAATCCACATTTCTTCCATGAGCAAAGTATCACATGGCCTTCCTTAAGCTTTGGTGGCTATGGATTCTAAGCGCATTGCTCATCATTCTCTGTTGTACTAATGATTTCATCTAGGCTGCTATTCTAAGAAGAACTTTGGCTCATTGCTGTGCCTTTTGGCTCCTTCTTGTTTTATTTACTTTTATTTCCTATATCAGCCAGCGCCCCACCCCATATATTCAGGCTTTCCAAGCATAAAATTATTTCTAAATTTTTTTTTTTCAAGACAGGGTTTCTCTGTGTAACAGTCCTGGATATCCTGGAACTCACTCTGTAGACCAGGCTGGCCTTGAACTCACAGAGATCTACCTGCCTCTGCCTCCTGAGTGCTGGGATTAAAGGCGTGCACCACCACCACCTGGCCTATTGTTCTATGTTAACTGCATTGGAACATATCCAGTAAGATAACCTCTGATCTTTGCACATCATCAAGAATCTGCCAACAAAGAGGATGGCAAAAAATGAATATTGGGGGAAAATATGAAGTCCTTGGCTCTGGAATATGTCATTGTTTCCTTGTGTCTTAATGGGCACTACAGAAGCCCCATGACAAAAACCTTAGTTATGCAGGATATGCAGTTAGGAGGAAACCATTGATCCAGAGAGCACTGGTTTCAAATTCTGGCTTTACAACTTAAATAAGATACCTCACTTCTCTGACACTGAGTTATGTAATAGGTCCAAAGAGTATTCCAAGTTTTTAACACTGTTGAGTCATTAAGCCATGGACTGTCACAGGTGGACAAAGATTGCCATGAGCATGCGGTGTCACAATGGAACAGATTGTCTTACATGACTGATACACACTAGTAAGGTGACTTTGCAGCTGTATTTCAGTACTGGGATCATCCTAATGACCAATATCGTCCATCTGTTGATCAGAGACTGCAAACACTTTTTAAGTTACAAGTTACTGCTGGGACATATGTATGAGCATCAGAATTAGACCCGTGGGTTGTGGAAGAAGACATAGTTCCTCTATTTTGCAGTAAATATAGGTTTTTATCTATCTCTCTCTCTCTCTCAAGGACTCTAGAATAATTTAGAATTGTCTTAAGTTGGAAACTCAGCTGCAAAATGTAAACATTCCCAACATATGGTATGGAGTACAACGGATGCTACAGTTCCAGAAACCAAGATGGAAATCCAAAGAAACTAAAAATATTTTCTTTAAACAACCGTTCTCAGTGCAGCTGCTTCTGGTTAGACCGGCTGCTATACCTCCCCACAGGGGGTTCTTACATGGGGCTATATTTATGTTCCTATGATTTAATTTTTATAGCTCAAAAGGAATTGTCTTCATGATGTTTTTATGCTTCTACCACTGTGGAAAAAAAGAGAGGTGCAAGAAAAGACTGAGTGCAGATTTATGGAAAGTTTATGTACATTGAATTCAAAGTGTAAGGAGAGGGTAGATGAGGCAACCACTAGAAACAAAGAGGAAATTTTTCAGTCAGGAAATAGACTAAATGTATCTTTAAAAATTATGTCAAACTAAAAAATTCAGGAAAGAAGAAATAAAGGGAAAACTTTTGATGATATGGGGAAATGACAATACAATTGATGACTTAATATATACATACTGTGTAAGCAATGAGCATAAGGAAGAGAGGGGATATCAAAGAAGCAATATCAAAATGATACAGGCTTCACAAAGAATTTTACTAAAGATGAAGATTGCTACCAAAGGCAAGGAGTGCTGCTTGGACACTCCATAAGAATAAATGTCAAGTGCATCTGAATGATATAACACACATACATATTTATGTGTCTAATAACAGAGCTTCCTAATACATAAAGTAAAACTGAACAGAATTAAATGAGAAATAGGTAAATCCACGGGATAGTCTAACAAATGGCTCCTAGAAACTGATAGAATAGGCTAATTAATAGGTTCAAAGCACGTTCATATTCTCTAACAGCACTGAATATGTTATGTGCTTTGGAGGCAGATGCTGCCTGTGAAGCACCCTGGTAATTTCCATGAGTAGCCCAGTGTGTTACATGGTGTTCTCACTTTCCACTGAATGTAGAAGTTTTCAGACTTGCTTGGGCTTTCTGTAAAGATGTCAGTACTTACCTGGCTCTCCAAAAGATGTTAAATCCTCCTTCTAACACCAGTGAAAAGTGGCAGGGTTGTACATGCCTGGTCCATGGAAACTCTTCAAAGCCTTTCATGTCATCGAGACCCAAAATAGATATTTGGAGTCTTATATTTCTTTGCAGTTCTATGATCACTTTGAAAAACACTTCCCTCAGACCCAGATCTCACAAACACAAAGCAAATTGAAATCATTTGAATGGTAATTATAAGAACTTCACTATAAAGAATATCGTCAAAATATATCACATGAAAAAATTTTAATTAAAAATAAATTATAAAATTTCAATCCCTATGTTAGGCATTTCTATATTTTGGAAAGTATTATCTACTTGAGTTTTAATCCCTTCAATTTTTAATTAAAAATAAATTTTAAAATAGTTCAGCCCCTATGCTAAGCATTTCTTTATTTTGGAATGTATTTTCTCCCTGAATAGGAAAGCCATAGTCAAGAAAGAATTATTTGTTTTTTGAATAGGAAAAAAAATTAAAATCTAAACCAGAAAAATAAAAGAAGAATAGTTGGGTGGTGGAGAGGTGAGGAGGGTCTGGGAGGAGAGTTGGTTGGGTGGATGGTGAAGTGGGGAGGATCTGGAGGAGTTGTTTGGGTGGATGGTGAAGTGGGGAGGTGGGGAGGATCTGGGAGGAGTTGGGTGGGTGGGTAGGGAAGTGGGGAGGTGGGGAGGGTCTGGGAGGAGTTTGGTGGGTGGGTGGTGAAGTGGGGAGGATCTGGGAGGAGTTGGGTGGGTGGGAAAGTGGAGAGGGTCTGGGAGGAGTTGGGTGGGTGGGTGGGGAAGTGGGGATGGGCTGGGAGGAATTGAGGGATGAGAAGCCATCATCAAAATATATTGTATAAAAATTATTTCAATATAAAAAGAGAAAAGATAATCTTTAAAAAAAAATTTCAGATAAGCCTAGAATGTACACTCAAACAAAAGTAGAATAAGAGGGTATTTGACTCTGTTACCTCTTTCTAGTCGTATTTGTGGTCTTAGCATACAGATAGAGGCATAGATATAGATGAGAGATTTAGGTGCTATGAGGAATGAAGCATTTTGTATTAGGTCCTCCTAGTATAAATGTCTTAGTATCCAAAGACTGGGTTGAACCATGTGTCTTCTGATAATATCTCATGTAAACCCATCATTTTACTTTTACCTCTCTGGAACTGTTTTCGCCTCCTCAATTTTCAGGTCCCTTTCACTTCTAATATTCACAGACAGAGAATTAAAGGTGAAGTTCCTTGATAACTATGGGTAACATGAAAGTATGAGGTCCCACTGAAGAAAAAATTTCACAAATAGAACCACAAGTATAGGGAGCTGTATGTAGGAGGCTCTTTTCTGGACACCTGGGACTTTTGTGCCTTTCCTGGGTACAGAGATAAAGTGAGCTGCTAGAAGTTAAAAAGCAGAGTTTCCACAACTATGTCTTTTGATTGGTTGTGGTTTTCTATAACAGTCTCCATCTATTGAAAAGAGAAGTTTTTTTGATGAGGAGCAAGGACTAAACTTATCTGCATGTATAAGAACAGCTATTTATAATGTAGTTAGGGATCATGCTGGTTTAGTAAAGTGGCAATTGTAGCTTCTCCCAGACCCCTGACTTCACTAGTCATGGTCTTTTGGCCAGCTTTCCAGTATCAAGCATTACTTCCCTTGTTGATCAGATCTTAAGTCTAGTCAGAGAGCTACTGGTTACTGCAGGCATGTATGCCACTTTAGTAAGAGTTGTTGAAAAGCAGCTTCATTCTAGAAACTATTAAAAAATGTGACCAATATGAGAATTGTAGTGGGTAGCCATTCCAGCTTTGATCTGGAAGTTCCAACCCCCATTGAGACTTTGGCAACTGTCATGCCTACGAGGCGGGGTGAGGGGAGGCACCTAGAGACCTGAGATCTGGATGGGCCAGCGCTCTCTCTGTTCCGGGACCCTGAACGGTGAACACTGCTGGACTGTGATACACCTTCCCCAGACCCCCTTGACCTACCTATCCCTTAATTTGTAAGTTACGCCATTAAATAAATATCCTTTTAACTACGTGGAGTGGCCTTAATAATTTCACCAATATCTGACGCCCAAGGTGGGGCAAGAGTTTCCCTAAAACCTGAGAAAAGATTCTAAAATGGAGCTAAAAACAGCTTCCTAATTTTCTCTCTCAAATGAGCGGCAGCCTGCCGGTTTGAGCTACTGGCAGGTTCCTGCAGTATGGCGGGAATGAGGCCTCTGCAAGTGGCACATTAAGCTGCATGGTGGATTTAGCCTTTGCTAGTACAAAACAAAACAAAACAAACAAAAAAAAGAGGTTTCTGGGCTACACGCTGCTTTGATAAGAAGCATAGATCCACTATTTCTGAGAATTGATGGCTCCCAGAGCTGGTGGAAAACGTACCACTGCCATGTTGGGAAGCTGAAGTGGGCGGAGACAGCAGCCACGGCGCCATTTCAGTCTTAGGATGCTGCAGTTTAAAGCAATAGGCTCAAGGTAATATAAAAAATAAGCCACGTAAAGATGGCTATCACACAGAGAATTTGGATTATGTTGTCTTTGATATTTGTAACTGAAGAAAAACATTTGATTATAAAGGCTGTTGAGTTATGCCAAAATGTATATTTTAAAGGTACCTTGACCTCAAAATTTGGCTATAAGGATATGTTACTTTGGAAAGGAGACTCTGCTTTTGTTTCCACATTAAGCCAGAGGCTATGGATTTGTTCCAGATTAAGATACATCAGGTTTGACCAGCCAAGACCCCCTGAAAAGTCTCTGATGACACCATGGCCCAGATGATCCAACATCCAGAACCGTTTCAAGGCAACTGGCTCAGACGATACACCCTCATGGACTACTCCATAATCCTAAAATTTTCTTTGTGTCCCCATAAGATACAACACCCCCCTCCAGCAGGAAGCAGTAAGAGAAGCTATGTCCAAATTCCCAAATATACCAAGCTAGCTTTGGAGATGTGTAAAAGTTAAAACCTTCCTCTTTAAAAAAAAAAAAAGAAAGAAAGAAAAAGGGAAGGGCTGTGGGATGGTCTGTGTGTCAAATTACTCTGATTGGTCAATAAATAAAACACTGATTGGCCAGTGGCTAGGCAGGAAGTATAGGTGAAACTAACAGAGAGGAGAAAAGAAAACAGGAAGGCAAAAAGAGACACTGCCAGCCACTGCCAGGACAAGCAGCATGTAAAGATGCCGGTAAGTCACGAGCCACATGGCAAGGTATAGATTTATAGAAATGGATTAATTTAAGATATAAGAACAGTTAGCAAGAAGCCTGCCACAACCATACAGTTTGTAAGCAATATAAGTCTCTGTGTTTACTTGGTTGGGTCTGAGCAGTTGTAGGACTGGTGGGTGACAAAGATTTGTCCTGACTGTGGGCAAGGCAGGAAAACTCTAGCTACAAAACAAAAATATTTATTTTATTTTTGAAGGGTAAGTTAAAAGAATGAAAAGGATTGTGTACACCATAAAAGGAGTTATAGGCCTTATAAAAACAAATTTTATCAATTGTTTATCAATAACTGACTGATATTGAATGTGATCAATAACTGATAAGTCATTCACCTCTTGCTAATTGTATATGTAACTTCGTGTACTTTTCAAGCTCTGAATTTTAAGGCGATATCACCTATGAGAAGTGAGTTCTCACTATGCTTCTCTAGGTCCCAGCTGTGGATTTGTAACTTTCCTTATGCATTAAAACTTTAAGAAAATTCACATATAACACCCATCCAATGTAAATTTCCATTTCAGTACTGTTGTTTTGGCACTACTATTTTATTTATTTATTTATTTATTTATTTATTTATTTATTTATTTATTTTTTGGTTTTTCGAGACAGGGTTTCTCTGTGTAGCTTTGCGCCTTTCCTGGAACTCGCTTTGGAGACCAGGCTGGCCTCGAACTCACAGAGATCCGCCTGGCTCTGCCTCCCGAGTGCTGGGATTAAAGGTGTGCGCCACCACCGCCCGGCTATATTTAATATTTTAAAGATGAATTTCTCTATAATCCAAACTAAGATGACAGGAATCAGCTAACATAGAAAGGAAGAATATGGGGGTTCAGATATTGGCTATAAATTTCTATCAATTTCAGAGAGGATATTAATGATAGATTTTTTTCTGGTATATGAATTAGAAATAGTCCTATTAGAGAGCGGCTGGTTACCATGAAGGTATGTGTACCTCTCCTGCACCCTTAGAAAAGTTAACAATGATGCTGATCATTGTTGTGGTTTATGGAGTCATGGGTAGAACTTTTGGTTGCTTCTCTCCTTTGGAAGCTTGCATGGTGGCTTCTGCTACTATTTCTCAAGGAGGAGGTTATTGGTCACCAATTGGCTATTCAGTTCCAAATGGCTAGCACTGAAAACATACATACAAATAGCATTATACAGATTAAGTAGGTTGTACTTATATGTTTAGGAACACACACACACACACACACACACACACACACACAACAACAACAACAACAGGTAATGAAAAAAGAAGACATGAATTTGAAAAAGAGCAAGGAGATATATATCAGAGAGTTTGGATGAAGGAAAGAGAAGGGAGAAATATTGTGATTATATCTCAAAAAAAGGCATGCTTTTCTTTTTTTAATTATTATTTATTTATTGTTGTTATTTTTTAAGATTTATTTACATGTTTGTTTATTTATTATGTATACAGCATGTGCCCCTGCAGGCCAGAAGAGGGCACCAGATCTCATTACAGAGGGTTGTAAGCCACCATGTGGTTGCTGGGAATTGAACTCAGGACCTCTGGAAGAGCAGTCAGTGCTCTTAACCTCTGAGCCATCTCTCCAGCCCAGGAATACTTTTCTTAAAAAAAGAGATAGACTACCTGTCTGTCTGAGTCAACTGGAAGCATCCAAAAGGTGATTAAAGTCTATGTTTCTACCTTGCTACTTCTTACAAAAATTATTGCTGTTTTCCCAATTGTTTTTATCCAATACACTCCCTAAGAGGACAATAAGTAGTTGGTACAGTTGTCAAGGAACAAAAGACTCCTCCATAACAGAGACCCTGTAAGAGGCCACTCTTTGTAAGTGGGAAGATAAAAAGAATCACAAGAAACTATAATGTTATAGATTACATAAACTGACAGTTTAAATTATGATTGCCTGACAAAATTAACTTTGCAATAATAAGCTTCTTAAAATTATATATTTTTAAACCTTTAAAACAGACCATTAGTTAGCCTTTTTCTTGGTGCCTTTGAAGCATCAATACCAATAAGAATTTTTTTTTCTGTACCAAGATCTTCAAGTTATTTCTGCCTTTTATATTTTTCTGTCTACCCTTTGGTTTTATGCTGAAAGATTTCATTTACTTGCTATCAATTTTTGTATCTCTACAGTCTTCTCAAAATAAATATATAGATAAGTAAATCCAGAAAATAAAAACATAAAAAAACCTCAGGAACTATTTTCATACTTTCAAACATGCACACATGTATACATTCACCCCCCAGCTACCCACACACACATTATGTTTATATCTAGAAGGGAATACCTTCAAATGTAAGTTGCAGTTATTTGTGGAAAGTGAAAGTAGTTTTAATTTTTATCTCATTTTAATATTTTAGCATTTCTGCTAATTTTTACAATGCCCAGATGTCTGCTTTATAATAAACAAATCAATATTTTGATATATGATCATACTCTTCTTTATTGGTTTTGCATCTGAACTCTGCTCTGCCCCTCCAGGGTAGAGGCCATCTTGGAGCAGCCAGCAGTCCCTGGAGCATCAATTGTTTTGCTTGTGAACCATCTCTTTTATAGAATTGGGAGACTTAAGTTAAGTAAACTAAGAGAAGTGCTTGGCACAGAGAAAGTGGTTAAAAATCTTAGTTCCTATTTTAGGAATTTTATGTTAGTGGATGCAGAAGGCAAGAGAGATTAAAATGCTCAAACGTGAAGTAGAAATGGTGAAAATAATAATTATTTGATACTTGGAGTTGGTTTTCAATTTTTGGATTTCACACTGTGTCTGAGAAGGTTTGACTTTTAAGATACACTGCACGTCATTGAGTTCTAACACTTTAAAAGTGGGTGGAGATTTCAGAAACTGCTGAAACTAAATCATTTACTTTGGAGTTGAAAATATTTGGAGGAAGGTTTATCGTGACTGCAACTTTGTTTCTAGTACACCCTACAAGAATCATTAGCCATCTTTCAGTGGTTGTATTTATGATGGGATGACAATTTGATACCCGTATTTAATGTGTGCTGATTACTCTCACCTTCTATGTTCTCTTTACCTTTCACTCTGTCAACCTCTCCTTCATCCTCCCTACAAATCCCTTTATCACATTCATGCTTTTTGTCTAGTTTTTGACCCACTGACTTTAATCAGAAATGTCTCTGTGTCTATGATTTTCAAATTATGCATTGGAGCTTGGTGGACTCACCAGTATGTATACAACTGAAGACATTGACTCCCCCTCTCCAAGAATATATCTATAATGACTAGTTCAGCAGATAGGTGTAGATTCCATAGGCCCCTCCCCCATTCGTGACTGACTGTTGGTTAGGGCAAGTGCTGTGAGTTCTGCGAGGACAATTTTAAGAGCCATGCCATATTGCCTGCCCGAGTTAAGTTTCTGTTGTCTAGTATTGAGCCACTAACCAGAGACTTTTGACATGCCTGGACAAGTCCTGAGTTATTAGAAAGTAATTTAACATTTCCTTATCTTTCTGCTACAGTGACCATTAGTCACAATGTTTTGTGGTTGGGTTGCTTGGTTGGGTTGCTTGGCAACTCAACAGTCCCCTGATCTTTTCCCAAAGAAAGTTTCCTGGTCTGCTTACTATAAAACTCACATGAGAAAAATAAATTTTTGCAGCTTGATCTGAATACTGTCTTGCTGTCAATCCTTTGGGTCTCTTGTGCCTTTCATTTGCCACTCCCCCTTCTAGGGTCTCTGCTGAAGATCCCGCTGGCCGGAACAGAGTTCCTGATTGTAATGTCTCTGAAATGCCCAGAAGATCCGTTTTACAGCCCTGCCTCCTATCTTTCTGGTCTTGTATTCCTTCTATTCTCTCTTCCTCATTGTTCTCTGAGCCACAGAGAGGGAAACATAAATGTCTTATTTAGGATGGAGTAGTCAATGATCACTTATTCTTAGCACCTTGAACAACTACAAGTCTGCATTTACCATGTCTTAAACAGACAGACTTAAATGAGTTAGGCTCAGGATAGCATTTGCCTATGGATATAAATATAGCTATTCAGAAGGCAGTTTGATGCTGTTTTAATTTGGCTAAACAGTGGTAATAAGTTCCCCCATAGTGTCTACTTCTTTGCCTGCCATATGTTTTTGTTTGAGTTTACAATACCAAGCATCCATTTCTTCTGTGGAATGGGCCTAAAAATCTAAGCAGAGATTCCGTGGTCACCCCTACAACAATCATGTTACTGTTGTACAAGGAGGCACATCTTGCTTGACAGGTTGGTATTGTAGACCACAGGGTTAGCAGCTGGATGAAACATTGCTGCCTTTTCTCTTCTAGCACCCTGCAGAGCACCTCCTGCCACTGTGAGAGCTAGCCAGCAGGGAGGAAGTTTCCAGCTCCAATACAGCTTGGTTTCTTTGTATCTTGCAATTAAAATGTATGGAGTCTTCAGCAACAGGGTCCAATCATCTAGTTCTGGTGGGCAGTCAAGCACAACAGTTATTCTTGATTGACAGTCTAGTGGGGTTTAGAATTACCATGGGAATGAATCTCTGGGCATATTGCCACGGATATCTAGATTAGGTTAATGGAAGTGGCAATTTTTTTTTTTTTGCCTTCAGTGTGGGTGGCACAACCCCATGTGAAGGGTTCGTAGACTAAGTTGAAAGGGGAGAGCCCCTGAGCACCAGTGTTTATCACTCTCTGCTTTCTGACTGTGGATGCCGTGTGACCAGCTGCCTCTTGCTCCTGCAGCCATTCCGTGATGGGCTATATCCCCTGGAACTGTAAATCGCAGCAAACCCTTCCTTCCGGAAGTTGTTCCTGTTTGTGTATTTTCTTGCAACAGTGAGCCAAGTACTAACATAGCCGGGGGTATCTGTCATCACCTTCGTGGGGTTCCTCAGCCCTGGGCTCCAGGCCAGTGGCTGGGATAAACAGGAGACAACCCAAGGTGAGAAACAATGCCACAGGAGAGGAAACAAGACTATGGAAAGACAAAGCACAGGAATCAAGCCAGCTTCAAGTACACAGTGATGAAGTCTGTCTCCAGCCATGACTGAAAATGTGCACAGGGAAAAGCACTTCCAAGGGGCTTTGTAAACGGCACAACTGAGCTCAGCAGCCACTTCCTTGTCACAGCTCCTTGATTTTATGAGATTTTGCACGCCTTGTGTGATGTCTGCAGCTAGAGACTCTGTCCCTTAGATGGACGACTGGTGCTACAGGCAGGGGGACATGTGGTCCACTGAAGAATGGTGAGCATCTCTCGCCCTCCAACACAAAATCCCCTCGCTCTGAATTTGAGTAATAACATACATAGAGATATTTGTATGCCTTAACTACCAGGCATCTCCCTTGTATAGCTTGTCCCACAGTGCGCTACTGTTGGCATGAGGTGTGGGAGTTCCTTTTCAGCTTGTGAAAGAAGTGCTGATTTTTTTTTTGGTTAAACTTCTAGTTCCTAGGAAACAGCTCTCCCTTTCCTGGAACTGTTCTATCTGTTGCTTCTATCTCAGAGCAGCCTCCAGGTCAGAAGGCCTTCGTGCTGATTTAAATTTGAATGATGGAAAATTGCAACAGGATACTGGAGCTCAAGATCCTTGCATCTCAGTCTCCCTAAACTGCTCCTGCCCTTTATAGGTGTTTCACTGGGTTTCTAGTCTCTGGATATTGGCTTGACATTTTCCTGTACTTAAAATTGCCACTGGAACTGTGGAGATGGTTCAGTGGATTAAGCACTTATCACCCAAGTGTGAGGATTGGGATTCAGATCCTAAGAAAACTCCAGGCAGATAAGCACAGAGGCTGCCTATAATACCATCTCTTGGGAGGTGAGACAGGGTATCTCTGGAAAAGCTAGGCTAGCTGCAATTGGTGAGCTCCAAGTTCAAGAGTCTCTACTTCAACAAATAAAGTGGAGAACAATTGAGGAAGACAATCCACATGCATACATGAACATGTCCACTGCACGCACATACACATATATGTGTTCCCACATATGTGAACACATATGCACATGTGTATGCATATCACACACATACACATGCAGAAAATTACCTTCAGTTGATATCAGCCTTAGATGAAAATGAATTAATGACTTCAGAAAGTGGGAAAATTAGTATTTCCCAGGGATAAGCCCCCATTTGGTCCCCCAATACCTACTGGTCAGCCATGAAATCATATATAAGCAACACCAAATGTACTCAGCATGTTGTACTTATATATTTATTCGTATGTATAATGTATGTAATAATAAATAAAAAAGAAGCGAATTTGAGAGGGAGTGGGATACATAGCACTGGGTGGGGAGAATGATATAATATTAACATCATTTAATTATTAATATTAAAAATTTAAACTAATTATGAAGAAAAATACTATATCAAAGGCATATATACAAGAAATTCAGTGTCAATGAATAAGCTTGAGTGAAGAAAAGTACACATGAAAATAGCCATTTAATTTGATGTGGATGTTTATTCATTCATTAAACATTTGAGGGTCCATTAGAGTCAAGTATTATATTAAAAAGTTAGAAAACAGTAGATCTCTAGGTGTTGCTTTCTCATAACTTCCTGTCAAATACAAGTATTGGAAAGCATTCATTGTTAGTTTGGGGCCCTGGGCATTAAGAATGGCTACCTTCTTCTAGTATTTCTAGGACTGGTCACTTGGTTGGCCTGTGGTACAGCCGAGCAGGAGATCTGAATAGAACCACAACCACCAAGGCTACATCAGTGCCCCTCTACAGACACAATTATAAGTGCTCTGTGTAAATGATGTCAACACATATTCTAGTTACTTGATACCTACCCCATGTGTTACTATGTGTTATTCCTAATTTTCATAAGCCTGTAAATTAAAAATCCTGTTATAAATCAAGAAAAAGGCTGAATTTTTAAAATAATATGCTGCAAAAACAGAAAATGACAACACAATCTGAATCCAAGTCTAGTTGGGTTTTTTCACTGCTTCGTCTCCACACCTCAACACTGATTTCATGACTAAAACATAAGAATCAACAGAATACTTCCAGTGTATGATGTATCACAACTACTCAGCAAATACAGAGCCTATTTGTCTTAATTATGTCTTAGAGTTATATTTTTATCTTTATAATTCAAGAGACTTTATGTAATCATACTAAAGACAATACAAGCCAAGCACTCAATGAATCCATGAATATGAGAACACAGCCTATTTCTAAGAAGAACAGCTTATTTGGTGCTTCCTTAAAGCAAAATAATATTAGGTAACATTCTTGCTTTCATTTGGAGTCTTGGCTTTAAGAATGACTGCTCCTTGCAACTGTTTCTCAGAGTTGTTTTTACAGTCTCAAAGATTATGAAAAGTATATTCATATCATGTCTTAGGTTTTGTTCGTTCATTGGTTTGTTAGGAGAAATGATTATTTGTTTATTTTAGTTGGTAAAGTCCCCACAGTAACTAAGATGACCTTTAAAGACAAAATAATCTTTTCCGGAGAAAAGAAAGTGTCTACAAATTACTACTAACAAGCTGCAGCTGTATGTAGCTGAGGAAAATCAGACAAAAAAAGATAAATTAGATTTTTTCATGTACTTAATAAAATTTTGGTTATTTTTAACTTTTTAAAAAATGTGCATCCCTTCCTCTCTGCAAATGGACACTTAGTTCTCATCCAGTTTTTAATCTGTGGAAGTAAAACAGAAAATTAAACCATAACATGGTTTCAAGAGTAAATTTACTTTTTAAATAATTTGTTTTTCATGATCTCTAAGGCTGTATCTCATTTGTCTATCTATCTATCTATCTATCTATCTATCTATCTATCTATCTATCCATCCATCTATCTATCTATTTATATTTTCTATGTGTGAATATTTTGCCTGCATGTATGTCTACGTACAGCATTATGTCTGGTGCCCTTGGAGGCCAGAAGAAGGCATAGAGTCTCTGGAACTGGAGTTATACAGATGATTGTGAGCTGCCATTTGGGTGCTAGGAACTGTATCAGGGTTCTCTGAAAAAGCAGCAAGTGTCTTAGTGTCTTACTCACTGATCTATCTCTCCAGTCTCAAGGTTGGAACTCTTACTTAGATTTGATTGTTACTTTTTAAAAAAAAAAAAATTTTTTTCAAAATTTCTGTATTATTTTAATTGGAGAAAAATGCGTTTCATAAGCATCACTAATGTAAGTAATAGTAGTCTCAGACTCTATTGCTGGTTTAAAAGGGGAAGAAAACACCTCTCTAAAGGACCAGAATTGCAAATTATGAACACTGAGTAAGTTTGTCCAAGTGGACCTGAAGTTTGGATTTTTACTATTTCTTCTTCCAAATATGGGTTTTAGTGGCTTTGTGATAACATGGCCTTGCTGATATTCCACATTGGGTTAGCCTCTAATTAAGGTATTTTATTTCAAGTGAGACGTGGAGACAGTTACAGCTCAGATGTGGAAGGCTACTTCCCTCCAACCAGTGAGTCTGTGATTCTATGATTCTACTCTCCTGCACATGGAACCCAATTGTACTGGCTTGTGATTTGAGTTAACCCAAAATTTAATACTAATGAAAATGTCCAAAATTTAGAATGTTGAGCAATGTGGAAGGCCAAAGTAGATGAGTATTGCAATGACCCAATAGGGTCCTGGAATAGTGCATTCATCTGATCTCTCCAATTGCAGTGGTTCTCAACCTTTCTAATGCTGCAAACCTTTAATACAGTTCTTCGTGTTGTCGTGACCCTAACCATAAAATTGTTTTGTTGTTACTTTGTAACTAATTTTGCTCCTGTTATGCATCATAATGTAAATATTTTGGGAGATAGAGATTTGCCAAAGAGATTGTGGCCCACAGGTTCAGAACCACTGATAACTCTTGAGACAATGCTCCACCGTTTTCTACCTAAAGATCACAGTGGTTACATAGTAGCTCACTGAGTGCCAGCCTGTTAGGGCTGTGCTCAACTGTGCCTTGGGCCAGTCTGGAATGGTCCTTCACATTTGTGTCTTGGTACTCTCCATGAGCTACAACCAATGGTATCCTGGCATTCTGTTCTCTACAATCAAATAGCAAAAATCTCCTGGTAATGGGAGAAGGACTTCAGGGGATTTTAATGAAAGCAGTGACTTCATCCATATGTGAACCATTCCAAGAAATTATATTTGAAACAGGCAACAGCACATATGCCCTGGAAGGGCTGCTGTATTTAGATACCACATGTCACTTTGCAAGATGGGAAGGCACTTGTCTTAGGAGTCTTCTTGGGGAAATAAAAAAATAAAAACCCTAAATGTATTTGATTCTTTCTCGTTGAATCAGCCTAGGCAATTCACTTACTGTTTTGGTTTGCCTTTCTCCTCAATTAGACTACCAGCCCCTCAAAAGGCTGGAAAGCTTGATCTCTGATGAATAAGTTTTCTTGAAGGAACAGGTGCTTGTATATGCATGCACAATAGTAGCAGTATTAACTGGTGTTACTATGATTTCATTGTGCTAGTCAGTAGGCCACCCATAGGATGATCTCTAAATTATGCAAGAGAGATGTTACTACTGCACAGATCACATAGATGGAGATGATGGGGTTTCAGAAGGTTGCTGTATCACATCATACAAAGTCAGGCAGAAGGCCTCCACACAATTGCCCCCCAATGCACTCATGCAAGAGCCTGCTCTGATCCTTGTTCTGCAACATCCTGTGCTTTCAGGAAAGAGAAATTTCTCTACAACCTGGATTATTGGGATAAAGTGTCACTACAATACAATTTCTTTCAGTCATCATCAATCTCATAGAAATAGTTCAATTGGAAGATCACACAGGCAAACTGGAGGTTTCAAAACATCTTGAGGGTGTACTCCGTGTCATTGACAGGCTATAAAATTTGTCTTCTGTGAACACTAGCTTGTTTTTCTTTCAAAGAGACAATAGTGTATATTTTATGATATTATTAAGCTTTTGGACACCCTTTACACAAAATAGGTGTTCAATTACTATAGTTTTGTTTTATGTATTATTTTTGAGACAAGGTTGGTTTCATATAACCCACGTTAGCCTAAAATTCACTTACTACCCAAGGATGACCTTGAACTTTGGATCCTTCTGCTGCCACCTATGAAGTGCCAGGATTACAGGCATGTGCCATCATAGTCAATTTGTGTGGTGTTGTGCATTGAGCCCAGGGCTTTATACATGCTAGGCAAGTACTCTATCAATTAAGTCACATCTCCCACTCCTTTTTGTGTGTGTTTGTTATTGTTGTTAGAGATTCTGTGTATAATGCCAAATTTTAATTTTGTCATACTTTAATTTTTCTGGAAATTAATTCATTCCTAAAATGAATTCCTTATGCCTTTGTGTTTCTAAATATATTGTGGTTATAATGTACATATCCTGATAGACTCAGAATCAGTATTTCTGGCATCTTCAATACACAGTGCCTTTGAGATATAATTAAATCTTTGGAAAGTCTCTTGTCCCTTTAGTACATAACCCCAATTTGCTTTATTTTTAAACTCACATGGTTGCTTTTCTCTACTAATTTCAGTCTGCCAGTTCCTTCTTTTGGGAGGACACTTGCTGAAGAGGGACCATCTACCTTATTTAGGTTTGTTCTATGTATTCACACAGGTGACAATGCTATTTTGAGAATTATATATTGAATATGAGATAATATACTCAAAGCTCTCCTGTGAAACATATAAACATGTGTCTGAGTATCTAGCAGGCTTTCTTCCTCTACTCTGCCTTTCTTGGTTTTTCTGAACTTCCAATGCTTGTCTTTGTCAGCTGTGTGACAGTTTCTCTCCTTTCCAAAGTTGATACCCAGTCTGTCAGTCATTTGCAGGCCTGATGCAGTCAGTCCTTCAATCCCCTGCATTCCCCATTTCCAAACTGATACCTTCCCTACCTTTATATTTTGAAATCTAAATCTGGCAAGCTAAGTTATCACTCTGGGGACTATTCATTTCTATTTCTTTCTTATCAGCTGTCAAAACAGCTGGATGCTAAACAATTGTTCAGATGCCCCCCCCCCAAAAAAAAACAACATTAGGAATGGGAGATAGACATGTAGTTAGAGCAGCCCTGTGAGTTATTAGCGATGAGGAATCATCTTGGAACTAAAAAGCCATTGCCTTCAAATAGGGTTTATTGAAAACAATCCATTAAACTTAATTTCTATATTTTTTTCTCACATAGGGCATAGGGAAGTTGACACACTACAGTATTTATCTGGGAAATAAGAAACTATTTTCATCATACTGATAAAGGAAAAGCTTTCAAATTCTGTTTTAGGAACAGAACAGAATTTAAGGTCATCAAAATTGTGCCTTTGAAGGTGCTGTCCTTGAAACAGGATCGAGCAGTACCATCAAAGTATTGCCCGGTCTTAAGTTTCCAGTCTGCCCTTGAAAGTAGTGAATAATTTATTCTTGCCTGTCAGTTTCCAGCTCAAGATTATAGAGAGTGAAGCCACCAATCAGCTAGCTGGGTCAGCCTTCTATATTTCCTGAGTCTGGGATCTTCCAGCCTAGTACATAGTTATGAATCATTGTTTCAGCAGTTTACAGTCATGAAGTTAGGGGAAAGTGCCAAAGTCGCTTACAAGCGTCTCGTCTGCACTACCATTTCAGTCTCTGCTTCACACTTCAAAGCAGCTTTGTGCCATCAGTATAACTACAGTGGCTTTTATGTGTTTAATTTTTGCATGTTTTTCTTTTATATTGAGATCAGTGTATTCTTCTATTTAAAATATGTCTCTTGTAAGAAGCTTATATTTGTTTACTTTCATTCAACCTGATGACCATCAGTTTTTAATTACATTATGTATTCCATAGTTGTTGTGTTTGGATTTATATTGTTATCTTAGTATTGCTTGTATTTATTTTCCTTTATTATTATATGCATAGCTATATTTTTGCTTGTTATGCTTCCTTTCTTAACTCATTACATATTCTCTTACTACTCTTTTGGTGGTTACCATGGAAATTTTGAAATATGTCCTTGATTTATTAGGACTTTTTGAAATCAGTAATTTTTCATCTTCCAGAAAGTGCAAGGATTATAGAATTATTAATTACTTCACCCAGCTACATAGCATCTTACATCTTACTATTGTATGCAATTTATTTCTATATATTAAGCCCTACAAGATTTCTATTATTAATGAATTGCATAGTTAATATTCATTTTGACTTTTAAACATTCCTGTTTACATAATTTTGTTTACATTTGGGTAGAAGTTGTTTAATGTTTGAAAAACTAATCTTATTTTTTTTTTTAGTATGATGCTGGTTACAAAAATTCTGACTTCTCACTTGCTTGAAAATTTCTTCTCGGGTTTTTTACTTTTAAATATGTTTGCTTCATGTAGAGTTGAGGCCACATGGGTTTTTTTCCATCCAGTTTGGCATGTTCATTGTTGTCCTCAAGTTCAGCTCATGTTTGGGTGGTCATGTTGGTGACACTTACAGGTATAGCTTCTGTTATTACTAGGTGACACAGTGTCACAGCAAACTCCCTGATCCTTTGGATCTTAAAATCTTTCTGCCCCCTCTTCTGCAATGTTGCCTGAGCTTTATTTGTGGGAGTATTTTATAAATGTAACTGTTGGAATTTGGCTCCACAACTCTGCATTTTGATTGGTTGTCGTTTTCTGTACTGGTCTCTACCCTAAACAAAGAATGATAGGAAAGTGATGAAAGTTGGGAGTGGGAGATATAGCCTTCCCAGTGCCAACAGGTCATCCTTGAAAACAAGTAACATGATATATACTGAACATGTTATATTAGAAATTATATATATATACATGCATATGCATATAATAACAATTAGTAAAAAAAAAAAAAAGTCCATAAATTTGAAGGGAGACTGGAGGGAGGAAAGGGAAGAAAGAAATGTAATTATATTATAATCTCAAAAAGAAAATGAAAAATAAAATTGCTAACAGAACAAAACAAAACAAAACATTTGCTGCTGCAGTGTTCTTGTTTGTCACGTGTAATTCTTCCCTGCAGCTAAGTTCTTCTGGAGTCTTCTAGCTTCCAGTGTTCTCTGCTAAGAACTTTGTTCATCTCCTTGATTCTCCTTTGCAGATGATGTGTTCTTTTGGTCCCTTGCATCTTTTGTTTTCTGTTATTTTCTTTCTAATCTTAGATTGAGCTCAGCCCCTGCAGAGGTCAAGCCTTCACTCTGCCACTAAGATGC
Organism: Peromyscus leucopus; assembly: GCF_004664715.2. Taxonomy (NCBI): domain Eukaryota; kingdom Metazoa; phylum Chordata; class Mammalia; order Rodentia; family Cricetidae; genus Peromyscus; species Peromyscus leucopus. The sequence continues at coordinate 42,554,817 of NC_051063.1, forward strand.
ATCTTCAGTGTTCTTGATTTGCACTTCCTGTTTATGTGGGTAATATTTTATCCTTCTCAGGTACCTGATGGAGTTGAAGACTAGATAGCTATATTTTTTACAGTTTTCTTCATTTCCAAATTCAGAAAAGAAGCTCATAAAAGAGATATAAAGCTTATAAAGGTTGAGAATTGATACAAAAGCTTAAGTTGTTTATCTAAGAAAATGTTTTAAAGTCAAAAAGATATTTTTAGGTTGGTAATACAACTTATGATAGAAAGTGATTTAGGTTAAATTAAGTACTCACCAAGATGGGATAGATAATAGAGTACTTTCACCAAAATTGCCAAATACAAATGGACTGGACATTGTCAATATAATTCTTACCTGATAATTGTTTTTATTGTATAAAGTTTACTGATGTTAAAGAAAGAGCCTTTTGTTGGACTAAAAGGGGGAGATTTTGGGAACTTTTTTTGTGTACTGTGTGAAGATATGTCTCTTGTCCTTCCTTACCTGCCTAAGGTACCTTCTAGTTGGTTTAATAAAGAACTGAACAGCCAATAGCTAGGCAGGAGAGGATAGGCAGGACTTCTGGGGAGAGATGGGAACTCTGGGATAGAATCTGAGGTGTAGGAGATTTACCAGTCAGATTCAGAGGAAGTCAGACATATGGTAGCAAGGAGAGGTAATGAGCCACATGACAGAATGTAGATTAATACAAATGGGTTAAGTTTTAAGAGCTAGTTTGGAACAAGCCTAAGAGAAAGCCAAGCTTTCATAATAATAATTTTTAAAAAGATTTTTTGTGCAATATCTCTTCAGCATTCTTCCTCTCTTACATTTTAGTATGCATTTTGTGTTTTAATTTTCTGTCTTAGAAACCTCCTCTGGTTATACAACAGAGAAAAAAATAGAGCTTTTTAACCATGAACTGAAAGAAATAAAGATGAGTATTAAACGCAAAGCGACCAAGGTGTAGACCTCATTTGGACTGTTATTTAGACTAAAGACTATAAAAGACATTTGGCACAGCTTCAGATTTTTTTAAAGTGTATTGAATAATATATTACATAAAACAATTTTTTTGAGGTGAAATGGTATTAAAGTTATGCTGAAAGATAAGTGTACTACTTTCAATTACCTTTTAAAAGTAACAATGATCAATTTCTTTAAATAGTAAATTGATCTGTGGCTCTAGTGAGTTGACTATTTGGATGTCAGAATTTTCTCTCAAATACTTTCTTGTTTCAGTGTCTGTCGACAAGCCTGATGCATTAATAAAATGCAGAGAATCTGTTTTTGGTCCCTGATGAAGCTGATGTTGTTTGTGCTGATTTTTTTTTCTTTTTATACTTAGATTTAATTTTACATATCAGCCACAGATTCCCCTGTCCTCCCTCCTCCTGCTCCCCCATCCTCCCCCCAACCCACCCCCCATTCAAATCTCCTCCAGGGCAAGGACTCCCCTGGGGATTCAGCTCAACCTGGTAGATTCAGTCCAGGCAGGTCCAGTCCTCTCCTCCCAGGCTGAGCAAAGTGTCCCTGAATAGACCGCAGGTTCCAATCAGCCAGCTCATGCACTAAGGACAGGTCCCAGTCCCACTGCCTGGGTGCCTCCCAAACAGTTCAAGTTAATCAACTGTCTCACTTATCCAGAGGGCCTGATCCAGTTGGGGGGGTCCTCAGCTATTGGTTCATAGTGCATGTGTTTCCACTAGTTTGGCTATTTGTCCCTGTGCTTTTTCCAGTCTTGGTCTCAAGAATTCTCGCTCATACAATCCCTCCTCTTTCTCACAGATTGGATTCCTGGAGCTCCACCTGGGGCCTGGCCATGGATCTCTGCAACCACTTCCATCAGTCATTGGATGAGATTTCTAGCATGACAGTTAGGATGTTTGGCCATTTGATCACCAGAGTAGGTTATTTTGGGCTTTCTCTCGACCATTGCCAGTAGTCTATTGTGGAGGTATCTTTGTGGATTTCTGGGGACTTCTCTAGCACTTTGCTTCTTCCTATACCCATGGGGTCTTCATTTATCATGGTCTCTTTTTCCTTGTTCTCCCTCGCTGTTCTTGATCCAGCTGGGATCTCCTGCTCCCCTTAGCTCTCTTTTCCTCAACCCTTGCCCTTTACTACCCCCACACCACGTCCAGTTTGCTCATGTAGATCTCATCCATTTCTCTGTCATTGGGTGATCCTTGTGTCTTTCTTAGGGTCCTGTTTTCTAGGTAGCCTCCCTGGAGTTGTAAGTAGCAGTCTAGACATCCTTTGTTTTGCCTCTAGTATTCTCCTATGAGTGAGTACATACCATGTTTGTCTTTCTGAGTCTGGGTTACCTCACTCAGGATGATTTTTTCTAGATCCATCATTTGCCTGCAAACCTCATGATGTCATTGTTTTACTCTGCTGAGTAGTATTTCATTGTGTATATGTACCACATTTTATTTATCCATTCTTCAGTTGAAGGGCATCTAGGTTGTTTCAAGGTTCTGGCTATTATAAACAATGCTGCTGTGAACATAGCTGAGCATGTGCCCTTGTGGTATGATTGAGCATCCCTTGAGTATATGCCCAAAAGTGGTATAGCTGGGTCTTGGAGGAGATTGATTCCCAATTTTCTAAGAAAGCGCCATATTGATTTCCAAAGTGGCTATACAAGCTTGCATTCCCACCAACAGTGGAGGAGAGTTCCCCTTGTTCCACATCCTCTCCAGCATAAGCTGTCTACAGTGTTTTTGATCTTAGCCATTCTGAAGGGTGTAAGGTGGTATCTCAGAGTCGTTTTGATTTGCATTTTCCTGATGATTAGGGATGTTGAGCAATTCCTTAAATGTCTTTCAGCCATTTGAACTTCCTCTGTTGAGAATTCTCTGTTTAGCTCTATAGCCCATTTGTTAATTGGACTGTTGGGCATTTTGATGTCTAATTTCTTGAGTTCTTTATATATTCTGGATATCAGCCCTCTGTCAGATGTGGGGTTGGTGAAGATCTTTTCCCATTCTGTGGGCTGTTGCTTTTGTCTTGTTGACCGTGTCCTTTGCTCTACAAAAGCTTCTCAGTTTCAAGAGGTCCCATTGATTGATCGTTTCTCTCAGTGTCTGTTCTACTGGTGTTATACTTAGGAAGTGATCTTCTAGGCCAATTTGTTCAAGACTACTTCTTACTTTCTCTTCTATCAGGTTCACAGTAACTAGATTTATGTTGAGGTCTTTGATCCACTTGGACTTAAGTTTTGTGCACAGTGACAGATATTGTAGCAGGAATCTTAAAGAGTCTTATTAATAAAATCAAACCTGAGGCCAGTTAATGGGGTGAACACTGGAAGATCAGAGAGCCAGAACAAGCCACAGCTAACCTCACCTGGCCAACTTCTCAGCTGGTCTTGTTTCCTCAGACTAGAAGCCTCTGTGTCCTCATATCTGAATGGCTCTCAGCTGAACTGTGCTGCTAGAAGCCTGAAAGCTTAACCAGCCAAATGCTTAACCAGCTAAATGCTTAACCAGCCAAATGTTTCTAGTTTCTGGTCCTCATGCCTTATATACCTTTCTGCTTTCTACCACCACTCCCTGGGATTAAAGGCTTGCTTTCTGGGATTAAAGGCGTGATGAGTCATCATGCCTGTCTGTATCCTTGAACACATGGATTTCTGTCTCTGGAATGGCAGGATTCAAGGCGTATGCTACCACTGCCTATCCTTTATGTTTAATATTGTGGCTGCTCTGTCTCTGACCCCAGATAAGTTTATTAGAATGCATAATATTTGGGGAAATACAATACCACTATGGATCTATTTGCAGCCTTCTACATGTTGACATCCAGTTATGCCAGCAGCATTTGTTGAAGATGCTTTCTTTTTTCGATTGTACAGTTTTGTGCAGTGCTTACTACCCGTTTCTTCATATACCATAGCCATGCCTGTTCCTTGGCCTGCCTTGTGCCATCTGCCTCTGGTAATAATCACTAAGTATCAAGTGATCAGTGCTACAGCCTGTCCAACCTCCAGTGCCCCTTCAGTCCTGCGGAGAGGGGATGGAATGCATTGCCTCAGGTCTTATTATTATAACAGAGTAGGCAATGGATGCCCAGCACTGCCAGAACATCTCAGCTAATCTTCCTCAGCACTCCAAAGGAAAGAAGAGATTTGTTCCATCTCTACAGACAAGCAGAGATGACAGATCAAGGCCATAACTCTTTTTGAGTGTTCTACAACTTTCAGAAGGAAAAAACTAAGGTGGTAACTTGCTCTGCAAGCTGGCTTGATACTTAGTTGTTGTCAACTATTTTTGTTTTTTGTCCTATGTGATTAGGTCTTTGAGTTTTATCTGACTGAGTACAATGAGACTCAAAGGAGGAAGAAATTAATTTTTAGTTGCTTTATATTTTTATCTGGGTTAGTTGACAACAACAAAGACCTAAAACATAGTGCTGTACATTCCAGTATATTCTGTTTGTTTTTTCCTAGATAAGATCTTGCATAACCATACCATGTAATCCAGGTCAGAACATTCACATTGAAACAGTGTTACTAACTCAGACTTCCTGGCTCAGTTCTACTAACACCTTTGTGCTGCATAATTCTAGAGTTGAGGGTGGCTATCCTATGCATTGCAAAATGCCTTATAACACTACTGGTCACAAACAATCAAGGACTAATAGCAACATACCCTCTGGGATATAAGCAGAAATGCCTCCAGCTGTTATTGTTAAATATCTCCTGTAGGGTGAAATTATCCTACCCACCGTGCTAGCTCCGTTTCCCAACTTAATTGGATCCCACACATTTTCACATGTACCTTTAAGAGTTGTTCTTTTTATTAGTGATTTTGGTCACTAGCTGTATGGAGTTTTATGCAATGTGTAGAGTAAACTCATCATAAAAATTGTGCCACAGAACTTTTCTCCCACCACAAAGAAAGAAACTCTTTGTTCTCCAGATTCCACTGTTAAGCCCATCCCCATCTCTAACTCTGGGCAACCACTTACCTTTTCCCATATTTACTTTTTGTCTCTGAGAATGTTACTTGAATGAAAGGATGCAACATATAATACTTTTGATACCTGACGGAATTTTATTCAGGATAAGGCCATTGAGATCAATCCAATTTTTAAAAATTTTTCTTATTGACTCTTTGTGAATTTCACATCATGCACCTCAGTCCCACTCATTTCGTAGTCCTTCAAAGTCTGCCTTCCACCCTTATAGCCTCCCCAACAAAAGAAACTTAAAAAATTTTTTTTTAAATCATTCATGCCAGGCAGTGGTGACACACACCTTTAATCCCAGCACATGGGAGGCAGAGGTGGGTGGATCTCTGTGAGTTCAAGGCCAGTCTGGGCTGTAGAGTGAGTTCCAGGAAAGGCGCTAAAGCTGCACAGAGAAACCCTGTCTCAAAAACCAAATAAATAAACAAATAAATAAATAAATAAATAAATAAATAAAGTAAAATAAAATCACTCCATTCCTCTGTCTTTCCTGCTTTTCTCCATCACTTATTTGTCTAACATAATGACCTTGGGAGCTGTTGTGTGTCATGCAATATACCATTTTGCCCAAACATCTTTACTTGTAAATGTTCGCTGCACTGAGTCATTGATCTGATTTCAGGCCTTTGGCTTCTGCTATACCATCAATACTGGACTTTCACTGAGACTTCTCTTGGATATCCTGCTGTTGCCCGGACTCATGCATATATATCATGATTCCACAGGACTGGTCCCTTCATGCACTCTAACATGTCATAGATAGGTAAGTTGTTAGGGTGGATCAACTCAAAACTCTGTTGTGGGCTTGAGTGGTAACTGGGTTGGTGAGTCCAGGCCTCTACCAGGACTCCTCTCCTACCCCTGCAAGAGGCAGGGCCAGCTCTCCTATGAAGGGTAGGGCCAGCTCAGCACAGCCCTCAGACATCAACATGGCCTCAGGTGGCAGTCCAGACCATGGGCATCTGAATGGCCTTTGGAGATAACATGGGCCACAGACTGATCAACACAGACCCTGTTAAGGTAGGACAATACACCCAGACATGATCCTCAGTGGCAGCATGAGCCCAGGTGTCACCATGGCCTCAAATGGTAGCACAGGTCACTCAGATGCACCCAGTGGCAGCATGACCTTTGGACATCAACATGGCCTTAGATGGCAGCCCAGACCATGGGCATCCAAATTTGGTGGTGACACAGGGGATGGTCATCAACACAGGCCCCAAATGCAGTAGAGCCATGGAACCAGACATGGCCCTCCCTTGACAGCAGCACAGGCCTAAACACCACATGGCCCCAGGTGGCAGTGTAGACTATTCTTCAACACAGTCATGCCTCTAGTTCTGTCTTTCTCCATAGCACCTGAATTGCTCTGCTTCTCTTTCTCTCCCATTTCTCTACCACATACTTGCTCATTGTAGTGGCATCTCTTGAATATCAATACAATTTTGCAGAACAGTTAGCCCTGATACCATATACATACAAATATCAAGAGTGTGATACCTCAGTAAAAACCCCCCACTCTATCCCCTACAGACAAAGAGAAGCTTAAACCAGGATTCCTAAGTGTAGATAAGAACTTAGACCCCTTTTCCCCAGGTGGCTGTATCTGCTACAGGGACTTTGGAAAGCACAGAGTCAGGATATTCAACCAAAAGACTGAAAAAGGGAGGCGGGTTAAAATAAATTATATGGTCTGTGCCTTTAAGAACTAGCCTCACAAAGAAAGGGGAGCGCTCCTTCCAACCTCCCTGCTGTGAGTGAGAGATTTGGAAGAGCCTTCCTGGAGGCTTATAAACTTAGAATATACCTTACTTTTGCATTCTGTACCTAAAGTCTCCAGTGGCGAACGTGATCTAGGCACAAGACCCTTACTCTATTGTCTCAAAAAGGGGGCCTTAGACAAAGATATCTCAATATAGATAGACCCAGGCCAGTTTCAAGTCCCCAGAAATGATGGCGCCAGCCCCAGGAACTCAAAAGAACAAAGTCAGGATGTCTGATGGTAACCAATTAACCACAAGATGCCCCTCTCCAGAGATAACATGACCAGACCCTGGAGATGAGTTGTAAAACTCCTGACAGGGCAAACAGATAAGCTAGAATAAGATAAAGTCCAGGCCCGGGAAAAATTGGACCAATCAAGAATGGACCGGTACTAACCCCCTCCCCTCTAAGAAATTTTATGGGTTTTGCCTATAAAAACTAACTTCCCCAAGAAAGAGTAACTCTTCCCTGCCTCACTTGAGATGGCTTGAGATGAGTTCCCTGTCATGACTTGCAGCAGAAGTAAACCTTGCTTTTGCATTCTTGTATGCTCGTCCTTGGTGTTCTCTCTGGGGGTTACAATCTGGGCACAACAAAGAGGGTTTTTTTTTTATATATTTATTTGTCTTAACTGTTATTTCACATATGGTTATATACCAGTTAATTTAATTATTTACTTGTTAAAGAATGTGCAAAATTCTCTCCACAGAAGTTTAGACTACTAGAAATAAAGCTGCTAGGAACTGAGCATATGTCAAAAAAATTTAGATAGTATAGCAATCAAAATAACGCTGAAAGAATGATAATTACTTCTGAATCTAAGTGAAGGTTTTATAAAGATTCATTATAAAATTCCCTTTAGATCTGTGTGTAGTTTAGCATCATGGCAAGAAAGATGGCTCAAAGGTTAAGAGCATTAGTGCTCTGGCAGAGAACCTTAGTTCTGTTCCTAGCATCCCCCCTGAGAGGCTCACAACACCCTGTTTATAATCCCAACTCCACAGGATCTGATGCCCTCTTTTAGTATCCCCAAACACTGTTGTGCACAAAACCGTATGAAGACATGTATAATATTAAAAAATAATAACTAAAAGTAAGTTAATTTTGTATGCAGCTACTTTACTGGAAGTGTTTATCAGCTCTATGAGTCTCACAGTGGAATTTTTAGAGTCACTCATATAAACTATCATACCACCTGCAAATAAAACTACTTTGACTTCTTCCTTTCCCAATTGTATGCACTTGGTCTCCTTAAGTTGTATTATTGCTCTAGTTAAAACTTCAGGTACTATATTGAATAGCTATAGAGAGAATGGACAACCTTGTCTTGTTTCTGATTTTAGTGGAATTGCTTTGAGCTTTGCTCCATTTAAGCTGATGCTGGCTATGGGCTTGTTATAAACTGCCTTTATTATGCTGAGGTATGTCCCTTTTATTTTATTGCTAATCTCTACGAGACTTTTTCATAAAGGAGTATTGGATTTTGTCAAAGGCCTTTTCTGCACCTAATGAAATGAGCATGTACTTTTTCTTTTAGTTTGTTTATATAGTAGAATATATTTATTGATTTTCATATATTGGCCCATTCTTGCATCTCTGGGATGAACCTTATTCGATCATTGTGGACAATCTTTCTGATGTGTTCTTAGATTTGGTTTGCAAGTATTTTATTGAGTATTTTTACATCTATGTTCATAAGGGAAATGTATCTGTAATTCTCTTTCTTTGTTTATTCTTTTTGTGGTATGGGGTTCAGGGTAACTGTGGCCCCATAAAAGGAAGTGGGCAATGTTTCTTCTGTTTCTATTTTGTGAAAGAACTCGAAAAGTATTGACAGTAACTCTTCTTTGAAAGTCTGGTCATAAAATTCTATAGCCCTCCTATATGGAAATGGCAAATGGAGTACAGAAGAAATCAGAGAAACAACACCTTTCACAACAGCCTTAAATGATACAAAACATTTGGGGTGACTCTACCCAAGCAAGTAAAGACTTCTATGATAAAAGCTTCAAGTCTTTGAAGGAAGAAATTGAATAAGATATCAGAAGATTGAAGGATCAACCATGTTCATGGATTAGTAGGATTAACCTAGGAAAAAAATAATGACCATCATACCAAAAGCAATCTACAGATTCAATATAATGCCTATCAAAATATCAAAATTCATCGGGCGATGGTGGTGCATGCCTTTAATCCCAGCACTCGGAAGGCAGAGGCAGGTAGATCTTTGTGAGTTCAACGCCAGCCTGGTCTACAGAGTGAGATCCAGGAAAGGCGCAAAGCTACACAGAGAAACCCTGTCTCGAAAAACAAAAAAAATAAATTATATATATATATATATATATATATATATATATATTCTAACACAATTCTCCATAGTCCTTGAAAAGACAATTCTCAGCTTTATGGAAATGCACATACACACACACAATAGTATAGATAAAAACAATCCTAAAAAGTTGGAGATATCGCAATTCCTGATTTCAAGGTGTACTAAAAAGCTACAGCAATAAAAACAGCATGGTATTGTCATTAAAACAGACATGTTGATTAAAGTAATTGTATTGAAGACCCAGACATAAACCCACACACCTATGGACACCTGAGTTTTGATAAAGAAGCCAGAAATGCACAATGGGAAAAAGGCAGCATTATCAACAAATGATGCTCATCAAACTGGAAGCCTACTTGTAGAAGAATGCAAATAGATCCATACTCATCACCCTGCACAAAACTCAAGTCCAAGTGGATCAATACCCCAACATAAAACCAGATATACTGAACCTGATAGAAGAGGAAAGCTGGGAATAGCTTTGAACTCGGTGGCACAGGAGAGGACTTTTTGGATAGAAGACCATTAACACAGTCAATAAGATCAACAATTAGTAAATGGGATCTCATGAAACTGAAAAGTTTCTATAAGACAAAAGGACACTGTAATTCTGAAAAAAATGGTAGCCTACAGAATGGAGAAATATTTTTGCCAACTCTACATCCAATAGAGGACTAATGCCCAAAAAATATAAAGACCTCAAGAAACTAGATACTTAAAAAAATAATTCAATTAAAAATGGGGTATACATCTAAGTAGAGAATTCTCAGTAAGTGTTTCTCTGAGAAACAGTTCAATAAATGTTCAAAATCTTTAGCCATGAGGGAAATAAAAATTAAAAATACTTTATGATTCCATGTTAGACCTGTCAGAATGGCTAAGATCAATAACATAAGTGACAGCTCATGTTGGCAAGGATGTGGATCAAAGGGAATATTCCTCCATTGCTGGTGGGAGGGAAAACTTGTACAATCTCTATGAAAACACTGTGGTGGCTCCTCTGAAAGTTGGGAATAAATCTAATTCAAAGTCCAGCTATATCACTTCAAGCAAATACAGAAAGGACACTAGCTCAAACATGTTCATTGCTGCTCTATTCATAATAGCCAGAAATTGGAAACAACCTAGATGTCCCTCAAGAAAAGAAAGCATAAAATTTGGTACATTTCCACAACAGAGTATTACTCACCTATTAAAAAATGACATCATGAACTTTACAGGCAAAATAATGGAACTAGGATAAAATCATTCTGAGTGAAGTAACCCAGACACATAAAGATAAATAGGGTATGTATGTTGTGGGATGGTCTTTTTGTATGCTGTGAAAATATATGTTGCTCCATTGGTTAATAAATAAAGCTGCTTTGGTGTGTGGTAAGGAAGGAGAAGAGCCAGGCAGGAAATCCAAGCAGAGATGCAGAGAGAAGAAGGGTGGAGTCAGGGAGATGCCTTCCAGCCACCCAAGGAAAAAGATGCCAGCAGACCAGTAATGCCATGGCCACGTGGTAAAATGTAGATTGATAGATATGGGTTAAATTAAGATGTCTGAGATAGCTAGCAATAAGCCTGAGCCATAGACTGAACAGTTTGTAATTAAAATTAAGCCTAAGAATGATTTTTTTTTTGTTTTTGTTTTTTAGACAGTTTCTCTGTGTAGCTTTGTGCCTTTCCTAGAACTCACTCTGTAGCCCAGGCTGGCCTCGAACTCACAGACATCTGCCTGCCTCTGCCTCCCAAGTGCTGGGATTAAAGGCGTGCGCCACCACTGCCTGGACAGAATGATTATTTTAAAAGTAGCTGTGGGACCATGGGACAGGTGCAGGACAGAGAAAATTATCCGGCCAAAGTATGTATTCACTTGCCATTAAGTAAATGATAACCATGATACAGTCCATAGACCCAGAAAGGTTAGGCATTGAAAAAGGGACTAGGGTGGATACATGTATCACCCTAGGAGGGGGGAATAGATTTCATGGATGGTCTGTGAGCAAGGGGGCCTGGAACTGGAGGATCAGTTGGGGAGGGGGAGAGAAGACAGGGTTGATAGAGGGAATGTGGAGAGAGACAGCTAGGATTGAGGAGTATTCATGGCGTGGTATGATAACCTAGTGAAGTGAAAATGTCCTAATATATATGAAGGCGGTCTTAATGAGGTCTCCAAATAATGGGGGAGATGAAATCCTAGCTGGCTATCATTTATCACCAAATGAAGCTTCCAATACTAGGACTGGTTTATATCCAAATGAATTATTAGCCAAAGTGGTACCATGCAAATCCCCTAAACAACCCCTGGCTGCTGCCTTGACTACAGGATGCTCTCTACAAACGACAGGAAGGCCCCATTGTTGAAGACAACAACCACACAACTCATTGAACATGGGGAGGCTGAGCTGGTGCTTCCATAGAACTTTTACCCCCACATTCTAATATCTTTGATATGGGAAGGTGCTCTATAGGCTCTAAAAAGAAAAATGAAAACACCAACCCAGCCACAAACCTTTTGAGCTTCAATGCTGTCCTGCCTGCAAAATATGCTAGAGCAATGGTGGCACAAAGCTTGTGGGAGTCACCAACCAATGTCTGATTTGACTTAAGGCTCACTCCATGACACAGAGCCCATACCTGACACTGCTTGGGTGACCCAAAACCAGAGACTAGATAACTCAGGGACATATGGTAAAACCAAATACTACTTTTTTTTTTTTTCAAAATAGTGATGATAAAAATGACTCCTATTGACAGTCTGACATACTCTTAGTCAAAGCCTTATTCTTATTTAGTCATCAGAGAAGCTTCCTCGTGCATCAGATGGGAACAAACAGAGACCCATAGCCAGACATGGGGGGGAGGGTTGCAGAGAGAGAGAGAGAGAGAGAGAGACCTTGGAACACACAGCTCTAAATGGGATATCTCCATCAAACCCCACAGGAGACAGAAAGTGTAAGACCTAGAGCAGATTGAGTACACCACAATAACAAGCTCCTCTAAATCAACTGAGCAAAGCTTATATGAACTCACAGAGACTAAAGCAACAAGCACAGGGCCAACACAGCTCTGCACCAAGTCCTCTGCATATGTACTACAGCTTTCAGTTTAGTATTCTTATGGAACTCCTGAGTGTGTGAACAGTGGGTCTCTCATTCTTGTGCCTTCTCTTGTTCTCTTGGGTTCTTTTTTTTCTGTTGATTTTTCTTGTCCAACTTTGACATGCAAGTTTTTGGTTTATCCTATTATATTTTATTTTGTTGTTTGTTTGTTATCTTTTAGATGTCTGGGTTTTTTCTAATGAGATACAGAAATGGAGTGGATCTGGATGAGAGGGGAGGTGGGGAGAACTAGGAGGAGTAGAGGAGAGAAAACTTTAATCAGGATATATTGTATGAGAAAAGAATTTATTTTCAATAAAAAGTAAAAATAAAATAAATGTATTACAAAAAATAATCACTAGTAGTAATTTAAAATACAAACAGCAACAGAAATTAAACCATGGAACAAAGTGAGGAGGCTAACACAGTTGTTCAGGAAACGAATAAGAATATTTTGGGCTAGGGGAAAAGAGGCTGAGATAGTAAGAAGAGGTGCGTTTTGAATACATGTTTGATGTAAAAGTGGGGAGGAGTTGGTGTTGTATTAAATTAGAGTGGGAGTAAATAAGCTAATATCTGTTCTTTTGATGTGAGTCAACTGTTAGGATAGTGACCCAAACACCTCTGAACTGGAGACAGTGCAGAGAGAAGGTTGGAGTCAAGTTTATAATTCTGTTTTGTTCATGTCAAGTTCGGGCTGCCTATTATACTTCCAGGTGTCAGTTATAACCACAAAGCTATTCTCATCTAACTAAACTATTGGAGAATGGCTAGAGAAAAAAAAGAAAGTTAAGGCCTTTATCTCCATGAGAAAGAGTGAGACAATAAAAGAGGCTAAGGATAGAAAAGGTAGGGATTTCAGGAGTAATATTGGAAAGTAGCACCATCCAGATTGCAAGTGGATGTGATCCTGGAAACCTTTAGGAGAAGTTTCAGAATAAGACAGTGACAATGTTAAAATTGAAATGTGTGCATATGAAACCAGAAGCAAAGCTGGAGATTTTGGAGATAATAAGCACTGTTGGAATAGAAGCAAGATGTAAAGATCCTATGTGGACTAGATTATGGTTACAAATTAGCCTTTAGAAGAAGGAAAAGCTGTCAAGTCTGTAATCAGAGCTTTTATCTTTAAAGACCAAATTTAAAAAAAAAAACACAAAAATAGGGATGAAGATGAATTTGAGACCAGATAGTCCTAAAAGAATAAAAATCTCATTTTTGTATCTAGAAATGTCTTTTATCTTCTATTTTTGTATCATATGCTCTCTTCCCTCAGATCCATTATCTCTACTATTCGGAGGGTGAAGTTCATACAGCTATTTGCTGTTTTGCAAAATTGAAGGTTTGGTTCCAGTGTCAGGTTGTATAGATGGTCTTTGATCATCTTATTTTACCTGGCAGCTTGATGCCAGGACACTCAGAACAACTCAGAACATCATCACAGCTATTACATTCCTTCATGAGCAAGGAACAGAAGCATCACAAGAAATCACACTCATAAATGCCCATCTTACAAGAGCTAATAAAATAGACTTGTAAATATTTCTCTTAGTCTAATAAGTTGAAATAAGATGTTCAACTAGAAAAATAGCTTTCAAGTTCTTATTCAGAGTGATAAGATTTCTAAATCTGGGTCCCAAAGGAAACCAGCTAAATTCATCATTTGAACAAGTCAATACAAGGGAAATGTGTGAAACAAGTGTCTTATCACTTTTGCTTAAATCATTTAAAACAGCAATTTTAAAAGAGACACAATGAAGTTTCTGGTGATTGCAATTACTCCTAAAAGTACCACTGCAGACTATTTATCAGACAAAAGATCATACGTCATTCCTGAAATAGTCTTAAAACTATGCAATCTATGTTTCCCTTTTCCTAAAATGGGATAATTAACAAGCTAATAGCCCAGATCTCAGAAGCCCGATTTCTAGTTGGAACAGTTCTTCTTGTGTGCTACTTATACAAATAAAAAGAATACCCTATTGAGTTAATGTGGAGACACAAAGAAAATAAACCAAAGAGAGAATAATTCAAAACCTTTTGAACCACCTATACGTTTTTATATGCTACTTATACATCTCTAGGATTTCCAGAGGATGTTTGGGATTTACAATGTTATGGGAAAGCACATGAAATAGAAAAAATGAATTTATATGAGAATTCATCACAGTCAAATGCTATGAGTATGTTTGGTTTGTGAGATACAGGATGAGGAGCCAGACAGACTCTATCATATTTATCATAGGCTATGTAGTAATGGGAAGTGTGTACAGACCACATGGGATAGGGAACAACTAGGTTTCAAATAACTTATATTAGCCCGATTAATGGATGCAATATAGCAATTATATTAAGCAAATTTGTGATAGATGGGAGCAACAGACATTGTATGTATTCTGAGGATATGACCACAGCAGACCTTGAAGTCCCCCCCCCCTTTGCCCTCCTGGAATAAATACTGCTATCTGAAAGATTCAGAAAAAAAATGGGAGAGGGATCATGTAGAGGAGAATTGAAATATCTAGCCATACACAACAACACATACTGAATGAGGTCATCTAGACCCTATTTAATTGCTGTCCCATTGGGACAAATCAGGGCAAGAGTAGGATAAGAACCTTCCAGATGAGTGAGTTTCAAACTGCTTATCTAGCATCATGAGAAAACAAATGGTTATCATGTAAACCTACTATATTTTGGGGGTAATCTGTTGCTCAGCAAAATTTAAAATCAATATGGTTGTCTTAATTTTGCTCTCTGGTGCTAATCTCTTACTGATTCCATGGTTAGATAATTAGAAGAAAATGTCCATTTCACACTTAATACTTTGTGTACAAATGCTGGAATAGTTTTGGCATCAAGCATTCATATTAGTCAAGCCTCAATTTAAAAAGAACTCATTTTTGTTATCCTTTAAGAAGTCTCTAAGACCAAAGTAGTACCATATGTGAGAACAAGGTGACCAAGCAAATTGAGTTTGGTTTCTCCTTCTCTCCATTAAATCTCCTTCTCTATTAATGTCTGATATTCTTCCTCTTCTCCTTGATATATGTCCTAAAAATGTCACTGGTAGATTTATTTAACAAGGTTCTTTTAAAGCTTCAGCTATCTGAGGGCATGTTAAAGAGCACCCCTTCAAATATTTCTGTGAATTGGCTTAATAATCTGTTTTCTTCCAGAAAACATGGAATTTACACTGTAGATGGCAAGTGACAAGTAATAATAGACTGATCTTTGAGAGGAGAGAATGACTGTTGGTATACCATATTATCTTGGTTCTCTAGGCAATCATGATGACCTAGGCTGGCCATGAACCTATATAGACTATACAAGGTAGAAAAATATATGAAAGGAATACAGAAAATATATAAAATAGGGATTGATTATTAAAATTATGCCCTAGGGCCAGCCCTTCCTCTCCAATGGAAAAACGAACAAATGACTCCTTGATTATTTCTCTTTCAATCTTATGATACTCCAATTCCAAGGTCCTCAATTTTAGTTCAAGTTACTTTTGTCAGTTTTTCAGACATATTAAACACACACACACACACACACACACACACACACACACACACACACACATTTATGCACAGGAAACAATGGAATACTTACCTGACACTCTGACTCTTGGGAAAGTGGGAATGGTATACCTCATTAATCCAGGGTTCCAGCTCTTAACTTCTGTTTAGAACTGCAGACATGGGTAACTTTTAAAAAAATTATTTATTTATTTATTTATTTATTTATTTATTTATTTGCAAACTGTCAAATCGATACCCTTGACACTGTGACATCCTTTCCTTTTTTTAAAAAACTCAAAGCCACATACTTGCACATCAAACACTTCTTTTTCTTTGGTTCAGAGAGATACCCATGGAGCTATTTCCCCAGCCTGCATTTTTTTCATTCCTTTGTTTCTGCTTTGAAATGTTAATGATGTTGACACACTAAATCACTCATAATTCCTTGCAGTTGTACATTATTCTATAAGTAGGGGAGATGTTAATGTAGCTTACTGATAAGGAAAACAGACCTCACAGGTGTGAAGTAATCTCAACTGACCCATTATCTCCTCTACATTATACTACACTGTGATAAGTAATCACTAGCTCCCGTCTTCCTGTGGTGCTGACAGACCTGTTTTCACCTTTTATACCATTCATCCTTCCCTACAAAATTAAAAACACAAGCAAACGAAAAGCCACCTCTTCCCTGAGAGGCATTTTCCCTATGAAAGTGTTACTTTTGGACTTAACCAAAGCCAAGTCAAAGAAGTGACTTGTGTTTTAAGTTTTGAAGGTCTTAGGAATAATTCTAGTTGTGATTTAACTATATGGATTTACTGTGGATACAATTTATCTAGATTTCATCACAAATTAAAAATAACCTAAGTAAACAGTGCATTATGTACATTTAAACCTCCAAACATCATAGCTTATCAACAGAGAATACCTTACTGCCTTAGTTAGGGTTACTTTTGCTGCAGTGAAAAATTATGACCCAAGAAACTTAGGAAGGAAAGGCTTTATTTTGCTCACTCTTCCATGTTGCTATTCATCATCAAAGGGAGTCAGGGCAGGAACTCAAACAGGGCAGGAACCCAGAGGCATACTGGTGTGCTCTCCATGGTCTGCTCAGACTGTTTTCTTATAGTACCCAGCACCAACAGCCCAAGGATGGCACCACCCACAATGGGCTGGACATTTCCATATCAATTACTAAGAAAATGCCCTATAGGTTTGCCTACAGCCTGATCTTATGGAGGCATTTTCTTTCTTTTCTTTTCTTTTATCCCTTCTTTTACCTTATTTTTTTTTTTTTTTTGATCCAGAAACTATTCCATGGAAATACGGAAGCAATTCAGTGCTAAAGATGGCAGAACACTTCCTCCTGTGAATGACATAAAGGTGAAATGATAGATGTGAATCTGTCAGACTGACAGCTAGTCCTGAAGGCTTGCATAAGAATGTGAAATGTCACCAAGTATGAGCAAAGAGCTGGGAACTCATAAGAAAAGCTATCATTTTATGGAGCTTATTTTTTCTTTAGATTGATACATTTGATTTTATTTTCCTTTTTAAATTGAAAACAGATTCTTCTCTCATACAATACATCCTGACCTTAACTGAGATTCCCTACTCTCAGATGACCTTAGCTTGTGTCAAGTTGACATACAAGTAGCCAGTACACCTTATAATACCAGGGGTTTCTTTTTAAAGTCATCTGACTGACTATTAGTTGCAGCTTCCTGCTGCTGCCCACCCCAGACAAATTACTACTCTGCCTATCATTACTCTCTGGGGACAAGATCAAAATTCAAAACTTGACTAAGGCAACTAAAGAATGCTTATCATTTCAATGCTAGTGTAACTGAATGTATATATTGAGAGGCTGGTAAGATGGTGCAGTGGTTAGTAGCAATTGCTGCTCTTGCAGACAATTCTGTCTAGATTCCCAGCACCGCATGGAAGATCACAACCTAGTTTTGTGGGATCTGACACCTCATCTGACTTCTAAGGGCACCAGACATGCATGTGATACATACACATATACATACATATATGAATGGGCAAAACACTCATACACATAAAAATAAATAAGTCTTTTAAAAATTATATAATCTCTCCATGAGTTCCGTTAAAAAGTTAGTGGGTAGGGAAGTGAAGAGGATCCAGGAAGAGTTGAGGGAGAGGAAACATGCTCAAATGCATATTGTATGAAAACTTTGAATTAAAAATAAAATGAAACCCTATGTAAAAAATGATAATGGTGTAGAAGAGAGAAACAATTTTTTTTAAATATTCTACTCAGATTTACTTGAAAATGGTGTTCATGTTTTCCAAAGCTTTACAGTCTTGCTCAGTAAAATGTTTTGATATCCTGAACTCATTTGGACCTGCCAGAAGCTGTGCTTCTTGGGAAACTTTGCATTTGATCATCTAAATGCAAGGCTTTAGAAACAATAACACTCTTACACACGCATGCACACTGCCAGGCTTGTTGGAAAGGAAAGTGGGGCAATCAACTCAAAGGGCTAACTGGGAATGTGCAAAATATGTGTGTGTATGCTAGGAAGGAAATAAATATTTCAGAGTGGTTTTGCCTGTCCTGGGGACTATAATCAGAAAGGTGCCTTCTGCATAAAACTTGAAAATATCATGTTAGGTGAAATTTTCAGCTTTAAATAGAAGACTGTGAGTGTATATCTGACCCTGAATTACCTGTCAAGTTCTACAGCTATAAAAATAAGGGTTAAAATTGATGTTAGCCGCCACAAGAGGGAAAAGGTATGAACAAAGTTACAAGTCTCTGTATCAAAATAACCCAGAAGCAGAAACCCAGACACAGGGCACGCTCTGAAAACTAGAAAGAGGTTGCTGGGATGGATCGGCAAGAGTGGTTTATTTATTTGTTTTTGTGTTAATTTTATCATTATTCTTAAAGAACAAAAATTACAAAATTATCTCAATAGACAAAGAAAAGGCATTGACAAAAATTCTTCATTCTTTCACTGTAAAAGTACTGAAGAAACTGTGAATAACAGATGTCTCAACATAATAAGGACTGTATATGAGGAACCTATTGCCAATATTATGCTAAGAGGGGAAAATGGGACATTTTTCCCCCTAAAATCTGGAGTGACTCAAATGTAACCGCTTTCTCTACTTTTGCCCAGCGTAGTGCTCAAGCCTTAACTAACACAAGAATGAGAAACAAGAGGAAGACTCAAAATGGGAAGATACCAAGTTATATCTATTGTGATGATATATTGTGTACCCTAATAAAATTTGCTTGAAGATCAGAGAACAAGCCACTAGATAAACAGAGGCCAGGCAGTGGTGGCACACACCTTTAATCTTAGCACACAGGAAGCAGAGATCTATCTGGATCACTGTGAGTTCAAAATGTTCCTGGACTACATGAGATTGGTTCAGTCTAGAAGAGAAACAAAGCCAGGCAGTGGTGGCACACACCTTTAATCCAAGTATTTGTAAATCACATGCCTTTAATCCCAGCATTAGGAAGGTTGAAACAGGAAGTGATGGCTGGGTGAAGAAAGAAATATGAGACACGAGGAGGCAAAAACTGAAGGCTTTTTCAGGCTGAGGAATCCTAGTAGAAGTAAGAGGTGGTTGTGGCTTGTTCCTTTGGCTCTCTGATCTTCAGGAAAATTTTTTTAGGGTACACAATATATCACCACAATCTACTTACAGACAAAGTATCTTAAAAGACCATAAAACCCTACCAGTAACATCATAACTGGTTAGTATGCTTAGAAAAATAGCAGGGAACAAAACAAATACATAGAAGTCACGGTTCTTATATCTCAGTAAGTCACTTGCCAAGAAAGAAATTAGGAAAAGTATCCAGTTCACAATGCATATTTTAAAAATCCATGAACAAACCTAAGCAAGGAAGTAAATGGTTTCTGCAACAAAACTTTAAGACACTGAAGAAATGAACTGAAGAAGACACTAGTGTGGTGGTGATATTGTGTTCCCCAATATATTTGCACCCTAATAAACTTGTCTGGGGTCAGAGAACAGAACAGCCACTAGATATAGAGGCCAGAAAATAGTGGTACACACACCTTTAATCCTAGCTTTTCAGATGCAGAGATCCATCGGGATCTCTGTGAGTTCAAAGCCACACTGGAAACAACCAGGCATGGTAACAAGAACCTTTAATGCCAGGAAGTGATGGTAGGAAGCAGAAAGGTATATAATGTGTGAGGACCAGGAACTAGAGTCTGCTTAAGCTTTTAGGCTTTGAGCAGTACAGTTCAGCTGAGATCATTTGGATGAGGACTCAGAAGCTTCCAGTCTGAGGAAACAGGATCAGCTGAGGAATTGGCAAGGTGAGGTGGCTGTGGTTTGTTCTGCTTCTCTGATCTTCCAGCATTCACTCCAATACCTGGCTCTGGGTTTGATTTTATTAATAAGACCTGTTAAGATTTGTGCTACACACTAGAAGGTGGAAAGACCACTAATATCCATGGAGATTTAGAATTGGTAGCATGAAAATGGCTATGTTACTTAAAGCAACCTCTGGAATCAATGTAATCCCCATTAAAATTTCAATAACATAATTCAATAACTATGAAAAATGCTAAAATTCATATGGAAACACAAGATTTCCAGCAGTAGTCAAAGACAGCATAGACCTGGCTGCAGGCATGTAGAACAATAGGGTGGATTTGAAGTCCAAGGAATAAGTCCCGTGCAACTATAGTCGCCCAACTTTCTATATAGCTATTGAAATCCAGTGAGGAGCAAACAATTGTCTATCTGATTGTAGCTAGAGTTTTCCTGCCTTGCCCACAGTCAGAACAAATATTTGTCACCTGCCAGTCCCACAGCCGCTCAGACCGGACCAATACAGAGACTTATATTGCTTACAAACTGTATGGCCGTGGCAGGCTTCTTGCTAGCTGTTCTTTTATCTTAAATTAACCCATTTTTATAAATCTATATCTTGCCACGTGGCTGGTGGCTTACCAGAGTCTTTACATGCTGCTTGTCCTGGTGGTGGCTGCAGTGTCTCTCTCCTCAGCCTTTTGCTTCCCAGAATTCTCCTCTCTCCTTGTCCCACCTACTTCCTGCCTGGCAACCTACTTCCTGCTTGGTCACTGGCCATCAGTGTTTTATTTATATAGAGCAATATCCACAGCATCCGATACCAAATGGTCAGCTCTGAAAGCATGTACATGTAAGTAATATTATAAAGGAGGTGCAGGTTGTATTTATATATTTAAGGATACACACACATATGTGTGTAATAACAATTAAAGAAAAAGACACTATGAATTTGAAAGAAAAGGTAGGGGAAGTACCATGGGTAGGTTTGGAGGGAGGAAAGGGAAGGGAGAAATAATTTCAAAAGAAATTTAAAAACTCTACATTGAAAAATAGACAGCAACATCAACAAATGCGTTGGAGAAAATGGGCCATTCATGTGTAGGAGAATAAAATTAGGTAGATGAAATTCACTATGATCAGAAATCAGTTCAAAATGGATCTAAACTTAATATAAGAGCAAACCTTGAACATTCTATCTACAAGAAGACAGGAAACATTTCAAGATGTAGGCTTTGGAGCTGGAGAGATGGCTCAGCAGACACGTGTATATATTGTTCTCTCAGAGGACCCAGGTTTGGTACTTAGCACCAACATGGTGGCTCACAACTGTCTGTGCCTGCAGTTACAAGGGATCTAATGCCCTCTTCTGGACATTGTGGGTACCAGACATGCATAAGGTGCACAGACATACAAAATACTCATGCACATAAAACATAAAATAAGTAAATCTTAAAAGACACAGGCATTGGCAAGTCCCCTCTGAAAAGACTCCAAATGGCACAGGAAATATGTCCAAGAGTTGATCAGTGGGATCACATGAAATTAAACAGCTTCTGCTTAGTCAAAACAAAGCAAAACAAAAATCACCCAAGTGAGGAAACAGTCTACCAAACTGAAAAAAATAAACTTTACTGAGTTGGGGATGTATCTAAGTGACAGAGCCCTTATTTTGCATGTTTGAGGCCATGGGTTTGATCCCCAGCACTACCACAAATATATATATGTGGTATAAAAATGTACCCATTATTTTTTTAAAAAGTGACACCAAATCTGGGAAGACGGAAGAGCCAGTGTTCACTGCTTATTGGAGTATAATCTGATTCAGCCACTGTGGAAACAAGTGTGGAGGTGTCTCAAAAGAATAAAGCTTCACTTGGTGGCACACAGCAGCAGTAATTCTAGTACTCAGGTGGCTGAGGCAGAAGGGTTACCTTAAATTTAATCCCAGAGTGGTCTATAGAGCAAGTTCCAGGCTAGCCTGGGCTATATAACAAGACTGACTCCATCATAAACAAATAAGTAAGGGAAAAATCAGTTCTGGATATATTGGGTAAATATCAATGTTTATTGATTTCTGCACGTTAGTTTTCATTGTTGCACTATACACAACAGTTAAAAAGTGGGCCCCTTTTACATATCCTTGAGTGGATGAATACATAAATATAATATGATGTAGTAATGGAATATAAACAATGGAATTTTATTTAACAGTGAAGAAAAATGAAATCATGACATTTTCAGTAATTTGGATAGATTGAAAATGATTAAAGAAAGTAAACTAAGCTCAGAAGGACATATCTTATGCACTCATATGCATATCCTAGACTCTCTCTCTGTGTCTGTGTGTGTGTGTGTGTGTGTGTGTGTGTGTGTGTGTGTGTGTGTGCATGTGAGCATGCATATTGGGAGTAGGTCATAAAACTAGAAAGGGAACCATGGGAGAGAAAGATATATATTTTTGTTAATTGAGGGTTTCACTCATTTATATCATAAGTTGTAGTCATTTCACTGCCATTTTCCTCTGTCATCTCTGTCCCTCTCATCTCCCACTGGAACCCTTCCCAATAAATCCTTTATTTTTAAATCTCCTCTTTGTGTGCAATTCTATAGGAAAAATGATCTAAATGGGAAGAAAAGTGGGATGAGAGTTATGTGTCACACAAACAGGAGGGAGGCTACTGTGAAAAGAAAGGGAACCTTCAAGAAGGTAGGGGTATAAAAAGCAATGAAGACAAACATGAAAAATTGGTATTTCTGTCCTTGCATGTTCACATTAAAATCCAAGGGTGACAAAAAATGGAAGTGAATTTTATCTTTCTCAAAAAGTAAATAGTAATACATAAAATGTTTATTGACATTTGCTTAGTAACAGTTCTGAGCACCAAAGTACAATCTCAGGAACTCAGAAGAGATGAGCATTAGCTTGCAGTTATTGGGAGGTATTCTACAAAGGTTTATGGTGGTATTTTATTTGTATGTTAATAAATAAAGTTGTTTGAGGGTCAGAGCTAATAGCAAGCCATAGCAGAGCTGGGCATTCGTGGCGCACGCCTTTAATCCCAGCACTTGGTAGAAGAGCTAGGTAGATCTCTGTGTGGTCAAGGATACAGCCAGCATTGGAGACACACACCTTTAATCTCAATACCATAGAAGACCTGGAGGGCTGTACATACAGGCAGTGACGAGGCAGTCATGTGTTTGGGTTTACAACCAATGAGAAGGCAGAACAGAAAGACTATATAAAGACAAACACACAGGAAGTAGGTCTCTTTTTCGGAAAGGTCTCTTGGCTAGCTGCAGCAGGCGGTTAAGGCTCTTAGCTCTGATCTCTTGGCTTTCTTCTTTGCATTGGTTCTGTGTTTCTTATTTAGTAAGACGGTTGGTTACATCTACAAAGGTTGCCACTGCAACTTCATTTCCCAGATGCAACTGTGCTTTGGGATATCTTTCTATATGCTGTGAATATATGTTGCTCTGATTGGAGAAATTCGTGCTGCATGCCTGGCTCCATCTGTCCTGCCACAGGCCAATGCAGCTTTAATTATCAACCAGTCAGAGCAAAACAAGCCAGAACAGCATAAAACAAACAAACAGAAAAAACAATAGAACAAAAAGAGCTTAAAAAACACATACAGATGCACACACACATTTACATGGACAGAAATCACATAAAAGCACAAAACTTAAAACCATAATACATATACAAAGAAGCTATAAAGTAAAAAAACCAACAAACAAATCATCATTAACAACAACAACAACAACAAAACAGCCCCAACAAGGCATTGTGAGTAAAAGAACCTTCAAAAATGCCATTAGAATGGGGCTTGGCCTAAAGAGTGCTTTGTATGCCCAGTGAGACTCCATTAGAGAAAACTAACTTTTTATTTGTGAGAAGTTTTCAGTTTGAGATAGCTTCTTGTTAGGGATGAGGGCTTGTATCCACTTCCTCTCTCAGTACTGTGACCACATCAGGCCCATACCTATTCAGGCCCTGTAGCTAGAGTTTTCCTGCCTTGCCCACAGTCAGGACAAATCTTTGTCACCTGCCAGTCCCACAGCCACTCAGATCCAACCAAGTAAACACAGAGACTTATATTGCTTACAAACTGTATGGCCGTGGCAGGCTTCTTGCTAACTGTTCTTATAGCTTAAATTAATCCATTTCCATAAATCTATTCCTTGCCACATGGCTCGTGGCTTACCGGTGTCTTTACATGCTTTCTTGTCATGGCAGCTGGCA
This sequence comes from Peromyscus leucopus, assembly GCF_004664715.2. Classification (NCBI taxonomy): domain Eukaryota; kingdom Metazoa; phylum Chordata; class Mammalia; order Rodentia; family Cricetidae; genus Peromyscus; species Peromyscus leucopus. Next base: position 42,579,069 of record NC_051063.1, read on the forward strand.
GTGTCTCCCTTTCCCTTCCTGTTCCCTTAATTCTCCTCTCTGTTAGTCCCGCCTATACTTCCTGCCTGGCCACTGGCCAATCAGTGTTTTATTTATTGACCAATCAGAGCAACACATTTGCCATACAGAACATCCCACAGCAAGGCCCTGTTCAAGCTGCCATAGTCTCTGTTAATTCATATGTCCAAGGGTCTTGCTGTTTCTTTAGTGTCCTTCAATCCTTTCAGCTCTTATAATCTCTCTGCCTCCTCTTCCACAGGGTTCCCCGAGGAGAGGAAGGGAATTGATGGACATAGCCCTTTTAGATCTGAATGTTCCAAGTTCTCTCATTTTCTGTACATTGTCTAGCTCTGGGCCTTTGTAGTTATCCCCATCTATGCAGGAGAAAGATCTTTTGATGATGTCTGAGCAAGGTACTGATCTATGAGTACAGCCGAATGTCCTCAGGTATCATTTAATTCCTATGTTCCTTTACCAGGCCTGAATTATTTGGTTTTCTCCTGGCTCCCTGGCCTACCTAGTGCCAGATTCTTGGTCATCGAAACAGTTTCAGGTATGGGTTATATCTTATGGAGTGGGTCATACATCCAGTCAGATATTAGTTGGTTAATCCTAGAAACATTAATTAAAAAAAAAAAAAAAACAAGAAACAAAAAACTTGGAACCAGGTATTGGAGTGAACACTGAAAGATCAGAGAACATAACAAGCCACAGCCAACCTCACCTTGTCAATTCCTCAGCTGATCTGGTTTCCTCAAACTGAAAGCTTCTGAGTCCTCACCCAAATGAATCTCAGCTGAACTGTTGCTAAAAGCTTAACCAGGCTCTAGTTCCTGGTCCTTACACCTTATATACCTTTCTGCTTCCTGCCATCACTTCCTGGGATTAAAGGTGTGTCACCATGCCTGGCTGTTTCCAGTGTGGCTTTGAACTCACAGAGATCCAGACGGATCTCTGCCTTTGTAATGCTAGGATTAAAGGTGTGTGTGCCACCATTTTCTGGCCTCTATATCTAGTGGCTGTTCTGTTCTCTGACCCCAGACAAGTTTATTAGGGTGCAAATATATTGGGGAACACAATATCACCACACAGGTGGGAAAATTCAAGAGAGACAGTGGGAGGAGAAAGGAGAGGAAAGAGATGCCAGCTGCCATCAGGAGAAGCAAGATGTCAAAGGACCAGTAAGCCACAGCCACATGGCAATTTATAGATTAATAAAAATTTGTTAAGTTATAAGAGCTAGCTAGCAAGTATTCTGCCTTAGGCCATGCAACTGGTAATTAATATTAAGCCTCTTAATGATTATTTTACAAGAGGCCACAGGACTAGGCAGACCAGAAGGAACTGGGACCATGGGGCCTGGGCAGGACCGGAGTAACCTTCTGACTACACATTTGTCTATGTAAACAGAAGTTTTCAGTGAAAATAGTAGGTTCTTCTTTTTGTTGTTAATTTTTTTTCATTTTTAAGTGCAAGATTTCTTTAATACTTAAAAAAATGAAATACTGATTGCAGAATTGGCTCTTTCAGTAGAAGAATGATTTTAAAAACTGATGTCAGTGTTACTAAGTAGCAGCTCATAATTCAGATTTAAAAACTCAATTACTTTTGGTAATTTTAAAATTTCAAACCAATTCTTATTATCAAAAGTAAAGCTTTTTAAAATGTCCTAAGTGGGAAACATTTGATATTGCTGTACATCAGTGGTTCTCAACCTTCCTAATGCTGCAACCCCTATAATACAGTTAATCCTGTTGTGGTAACCCCCAAACATAAATTTATTTTTGTTGCTACTTCATAACTATAATTTTGCTACTATTATGAATTGTACTGTAAGTATTTTTGGAGATAGAAGTTTGCAAAAGGGGTTGTGATCCACAGGTTGAGAACCACTGCTGTACATGCTAATATATACTTAATTAAATGACTGAAGATAAAATTCATTTTTATCTATTATCCAAATTATGAATCTTAATGGATCAATGTCATAGTGGTAAAACTGTTCTTCATGAATGTGGCAGGTTAATAGAAATTCAGTGTGTTATTAAATTGAAGCATGGTCATAATTCAAAGTACTTGGAATTGGTTTGGGTACATACATAATTTATATTTGAATTTGTGCAAACTGGTGATCTACCAATGGAAATAGAAGTTGTCAACATCTTATCAGTGCCTTCTATCACACATTGCGCAATTGTATAATGCAGTTGGAGCACTATGTACCATTCTTATAATTTACTCTAATTCTCACACAATTAATGAGGCTGAACAGTACAATTTGTGAAATAAAACTGATGAATATTAGATAATCTTCTACACAACAGCACATGATTTCACTTTCTCTTTCATATAACCAAATTGATTTTTTTTCAGTGTTTGAACTTTTGGGAAGCTAGTTCTTAAGTTATTGTTAGTGTTCCATACCAATATGAAGTTTTTATACAATTTTATGTTTTGTAAAAGTTAATTTTTCAGTATTTGCTTGTAAATTTATATCATTTTGTAGATCTTCTCCAAAATAACTCAGAAATATTTATTTAAGATATTCATCAAATGCCCTGCCACAGAGTTTTCCTTTTGACTCTGTACATTCAAACTACTGAAAATAAAACATGTTAAGGGAAATAAACTGAAAACTATCTAGAATTTTCTTAAAATGAGAAGATGAACAACATATGAGATATAATTTTTATCACTAGTCATTTTATTTTTGATAACTCTTTTTGTAGGAATAGTATTTCAATGGAGTTTTTGAAACATGATTTTGTAAAAAAAATTTTTTTGAAGTAAAATGGAATGTTACTGAAAACAACTATAGGTTTTCAGGATCAAAACAAAGAAAGAAGTTCAAGTGAACTCCCTACTCTCTCTTTAAGGTACTTCATTCAAAAAGAATGAATCTATTTGCATTCATCTACACAAAGCCATTCTGTTTGACCTGCACATTTTTTGAAGATGCTGCATTTACTCCACTGTATATTTTTGCTTCTTTGTCAAATATCAGGTATCTAGGTGTATGTAGATTTATGTCTGGTTCTTCAATTCTATTCTATTGATCAATATGTCTGTTTTTATGCCAATATCATTCTGTTTTTATTATTATAGTTCTGTAATAAAACTTGAAATATTGTTTTTTATTATTCAGGGTTGCTTTTAGTTATCCTGGGTTTTGTTGTTTCATATGAAGTTGAAGATTGTTTATCAAATTTCTGTGCAGAATTATGTTGGAATTTTGATGGAGAATTGCATTGAAATTGTAGGTTACTTTTGATAGGATGGCCATTTTCACAATATTAAATGTATTAATCCATGAGCACAGGAGACAGTTACATTCCTGATATCATCTTCAATTTCTTTCTACAATGTCTTTAATTTTACTATACAAATCTTTCACCTGCTTTGGTTAGACTCAGCCTAAGATTTTTTGGGGGGCGGGGTGGCAGCTATTATGAAAAGTAATTTCCCTAATACCTTTCTCAGTCTGTTCATAATTTATGTATAGGAAAGCTACTGATTTTTTGTTTGCCAATTTCATATCCTGCTATTTTTCTGAAAGTGTTTATCAGCTGTAAAAGTTTCCTGGTGGAGTCTTTAGGGTCTTTTATATATAAAATCATATTGTCTACAAATGAGGATACTTTGACTTCTTTCTTTCCTGTTTGTGTTCACTTGATCTCCATCAGTTGTTTTATTTAACTAGCTAAGACTTCAAGTACTATATTAAAAAGGATTAAGAGAGTGGGTCTCCTTGTCTTACTCCTGTTTTTAGTGGAAATTCTTTGACTTTCTCTCCATTTAGTATGTTGTTGACTGTGGGATTGCTGTAAATTGCTTTTATTATGTTAAGGTATGTTCCTTGTATCCCTAATATTCCTCAGGACTTCTATCAGAAAGAGATGCCCCCCAAAGGCCTTTTCTGCATCTAATTAGATGATCATGTGGCTTTTGTCTTTAGTTTGTTTATGTTGTGGATTACATTGACTGGCTTATATATGTTGAAACATCTCTGTATCTCTGAGGTAAAACAAACATGATCATGACCATAGTAGATGATCTTTTTGATATGTTCTTGAATTTGGTTTGCAAGTATTTTATTGAGAATATTTGCATCTATGTTCTTAATGAATATTGATCTAAAATTATCTTTGTTGCATTTTTCTATGGTTTTGATATCAGGGTAACAGTAGCTATAGAAGGACTTTGGAAATGTTCCTTAATTTTCCATTTTATGGAATAATCTTAGAAATATTGGAATTAATTCTTCTTTGAAAGCCTGGCAGAATTCTATATGGAATCCAACTAGCTCTAGGATTTTTTTTTGGTTGGGAGATTTTTAATTACTGCCTTCATTTCACTAGGTGTTATAGGTCTGTTTAAATTGTTTATTTTGTCTTGGTTTAACTGTCATACAGTACAATTTAAATGTCATATATATATATATATATATATATGGAACCCATGCTTGACACTGCTAAAGTGTCCAAGAATCTGAAACTAGATAGGTCATGGGCATTAGGGGAAAACCTACTACTATTATTTTGATAAATGAGCATAACAACCAAATGACTCTTAATGACATATTCCTATGCCCACAGATCAACATATTGATCAACTCTCATCCAAGAAACTTTTCTTGCAGTATATGGGAATTAACATAGAGTCCCACAATTGGACAATGTGTAGAAAGTGAGAGACACTTGGTGCACTTAGCCCTACATAGGATGTTTTTATTAAACCTCTCACCTTAAGGTATGTAGAAGAGGAGGCAGAAGAGGACCGCAAGGAAACAGTGTATTCCAGACACAACAGTGCTTATGAGCACAAAAACATAGAAATTGTGACAGTATGCAAACACTCTGCACAATTTTAAGCCAAACAAAACCCCAGTATGGAGAAGGGAAAGTGGAAACCAAGTCCCACCCCTAACCAAGAAGATATTTGCAATTGATTGGGAGACAAAAATCAGTTTTCTCCAGTAGAGTGAAACTGAATATATCAACAACACCAGGGGACAGGCCTCATGTTCAGGAGTAGTTGGCCAACACAAAAGTGACATCATATCTTTTGTGTGCTACTTGCTTTATTTCTGTTTGGTTTGATATGTCATATGTGTTTAGTTTTTTTTCTTTTGATTTCTGGTTTTATTTGAGAGTATAAAAGAGAAAGAATGTTAAGTTAGGATAGCTGTGGAGTTGGGTATGACCCAGGAGGAGTTGGGTGAAGTGAAAGAATAGAATCAAACTATATTGTATAATTGTTTTAAGCCAAGAAATACAAAAACAAAAAATGGGAAATAAAATAAAATCATTTATTTGATATATTCTTCTTTTAAAAATATTCTAGAGCTAGGGGTATAGCAGTATGTAGAACTGTTTCTCTACAAGTGAGAGGACTAGAGGTCAGATCCTCAATACCCATGTAAGAGATACGGCAAGTGTCTATGATACCAGTGCCTTGGAGACAGACAAGGGATCTCTGAGGACACCTGGCAAGCTAGTAGTGTTGGACAAATAGGTTCATCAAGATATTCTGATTCAGTTAATAGAAGAAGACACCTAATGTCAACCTCTGTCCTCCACAAGCACATGTACATACAACTATATATGTGAAAACACACACATGGATACATACATGCACATATTTGTTCATACAAGTGCAAACACACATACACATATGTGTACACACTGCATGTATATACTTTAAAATGTACTCTATGAAGAGACAGAAAGGACCATACATTTGAAAATATTGGGTAAAAGATGTTTATATAGTTGAATAATGAAACAATCTTAATAATCTTCTTCATTCAGGTTAGTGTTCTCTGAGCTTAGAAGTCCCATAAATCTGCAAGTAGAGTATTTTCTCAACTAAAAATTTCATATTTTAATGAATAAAGCACATTGGCTGTGTTAAGAGTTTTATATTTTATATTTACATATATATCATAAAATCTAACTTTGAAGAAGATTGCAATGAATTTATTAAAACTAACTAGGAGCATCTTTAAATAAGCATTTTTTTTTTAAAAATTGTCTGTGAAATTAAGGAGAATCAGTTAAGAAATTGATCCAACACCATGAATATATACCATAAATAATTATTGTGTTCATGATTGTTTCTTGTTGATGCTCATTAATCATTATGATGTAGGAATTTTTAGCTTTGATATTGATCATTTGGGAAAAATGTCTTTAAAACAAGATTTTGAATTGAACTATAAGTTCACTGATATAATAAGTTCAACTGATTTGTCAATACATATTTAAAAGGCAACATAACTTTCATTGTTTTCATGCTAAAAAGTGAGTTTGTCAAATTGACAAATTATATAGTGACACTTTCCTTGCATGGGAAAAAAATTCTCTTTTCCAAGTCTAAACTCAACAAGTCCCAGTCATTTTCAAAACTAGAACCCTAAGCAGGAACATGTGTTAACCAACATTAACCAGAACTCCAAGCAGGGAGCACATGTTAACCAATACTAACCTGTGTAGTTTTCCTGCATTGCCCACAGTCAGAACAAATCTCTGTCACCTGCCAGTCCCACAGCCACTCAGACCCAACCAAGTAAACACAGAGACTTATATTGCTTACAAACTGTATGGCTGTGGCAGGCTTCTTCCTAACTGTTCTTATATTTTAAATTAATCCATTTTCATAAATCTTTACCTTGCCACATGGCTCATGGCTTACCAGCATCTTCACATGCTCCTTGTCATGGCGGTGGCTGGCAGTGTCTCCCTCTGCCTTCCTGTTCTCTCAATTCTCTCTGTTACTCCCACCTATACTTCCTACCTGCCACTGGCCAATCAATGTTTTATTTATTGACCAATCAGAGCAACAGATTTGACATACAGACCATCCCCCAGCAAACCTGAGTCCCAAGCAGGGAGAATGTGTTACCTAATACTCCCCTCTGCTTCTGTGGGGACACTGGACACAGTGGTCACTTGTCTTGGGCATTAGGCCTGGGGTCAACCCTTACAACAGGCAATGTCACTGTGACTTAAATATAAATATGCTACAGCACACCACAGCTGTCTTCTATTTGAACCTGCTATGCACCAAACAGGGATTTTTTTTTTTTTACAAAGTTATTATTTTTTATCTTTGGTAAGACTGAGAGCCTAAGTGGTTATGTAAGTGTACCTCATGGTAAGTTGGAGGGAGTAACAAGTGGAACTGTAAAGAGCTCTTTGTGAGCAGTTAGGATCCTATCTATAAGGTGTTTTACTTTTTGTTTTCAAAGAATGCTACACTTTTCTATATCTATGTAGGCTGATAACAGTGTTGAATATAGAAAACAGGAATATTTACTCTTTTGCCCACTTCCAAGAGTCAGAGGTTTTGGAACAATGGTCACTATATGCGAGGACCCTATGCACATGTCTCACTGAACAGCTCAGCAAATAGGAAATCAATTTGCACTCATGCTCTGTCTGCCTTGTCTAAGCCAGAACCTATCTGGATTCTGTCCATGTCTTGTGTTGTTTCTAGGTCTATTTGGACTTAGTGCCTTAGCCTCAGGCATGTTGAGATATCGTGTAACTGACATTGATAACTCATAAAAAAAGAAACAATGCCTTAATTTGCATTTGTTTTCCCTACACAGATCAAATTAATCATGTGGATGTCAAATTGTTTTGGTCTATGCAATAGAAATCAGCATCATATTGGTTTCTTTTACTTGTAAAGTATAAGGTAGTAGGTGGCTTTTATGTAAACAAAATAAGGTCAGTAGTTTAAAATTATTTAAGTATGCCTGTTGCTCAATCTTCTAAACCATAGCTACCACTAATATTTAAGGATCTGAGGTATTAACAGGACTAAGGATATCAAGCACACCAAGACTGCTACTGCTTAGGGTCCTGACAAGGCAGTATTAACCAATCATATATTTTCCATGCTGCACCAATATGTAACCTGGGAATTATTCTCAGATCCATTACTTGGCATTGTCAGTATGTATAATTCTTGACAGGTACATGCCTGTTCTATTGCTAACAGTAATCTAAAAATCAGATTAGCTTTCAGCGCTATTTATATCCAGTCTCAACTGATTTGTCCAAATTGTATCTCATGACCCCAGAATTTTCCAATGTGGATCCTCCCTGCCATTCAGCTATATCAAATTATGGATGTGTTGATTCTTATGCTCATTTACACATCTGAACAATTGGGTTGTGCAGTAGTATCTAAATGTTTCTGAGCATACATTCACATTAAAAAGAAATTTTGAGCAGATATTCCCAACATATATGTACCTATATATCTATTAACATTGTGCATATAGTATATTAAAAATCACAGATAGTATGAATATATTCAAAGCTTTAGGAATGAGCTTGATGAAAAATAGGAACAGAAATTCTAATATTCAACCTTCCTGACTTTGGAGATTACCAGGTGGGCAATAAGCATTGGCCTTCCTCTCTTCATGTTGAAATGTGAAGAGGAGACCCATCTGCCTTCTCCTGCCACTGCGGGGTAGCCTGCCCCAATTCCTTTCCTCCCATGGGGGCCTGTATTCATTCAAACTGTGGACCAAACTAAGCATTTCTTCCCCTAAGTTTCTTTATACAGGTATTTATGACACTGCTGAAAAAGTAACTATGCAATTATTACTTTCTGTAGTAGATGTAATATTTAACACAAGCTTCTCTAACTGTTTCAATCCACCAGCACTCAGGTAGCAGAAGCAGGTGGATCTCTGGGAGTTTAAGAACAGCCTGGTCTACATTTTTTTTTGTTGTTGTTGTTGCTGTTGCTATTTTTAATTGGAAAAAAAAACTGGTTGTTGCTTCAATCAAACAAGTTTTGAAGTAGTTAGCTTAGGTTTAAGGATCATGTTGCACAGAAAATGTGTGTTAACATTGCATCATGCGCAACTTCCTGTTATACTCATATTTGGTGCTTTGAGAGGTAGAAGGGGATTTGGAACAGGGGTTGGAAGAACTGATTCAAGTATCTTATCTCACATTTCCACCAGGACATATGGCTCATTTAATACAATGGGGAATTGGATGACACATTTGCTTCAATTCTCCCTCTCCTCTCCTCTTCTCTCTTCTCCTCTCTGTTGTAGAATATCATTTTAATTAGGCAAGGATTTGTTACATTTGTTTATTCTGCAGAGTATTACTTTAACTGTGTAAAAGTGTATTACTTGTATTTATGCTGCATTTGTTTAATCATGTAAGGATATGTGTTTAATTATGTAAAGATATGTTGTATCTGTTTCACCTTGACTGCCTAAGACACCTGATTGGTCTAATAGAGAGCTGAATGGCCAATAGCTAGGCAGGACAAAGGATGGGTGGGCTTGAAGGGAGAGAGAATAAATAGGAGGGGAAATCTAGGCTTGAGAGAGAAGGATGAGGAAAGGTGAAAGAAGAAGGAGGAGAATGAGGGAGAAGCCCAGGGCAAGAAGCTAGGTAAACACCGGCCAGACAGACACAGAGAAGCAGTGAGAGTAAGACACACAGAAGAGAAGTAATAAGCCCCGAGACAAAAGGTAGATAAAGAGAAACAGGGTAATTTAAGTTAAAAGAGCTAGCCAGAAATGAGCCTAAGCTAGGTCAAGCATTCAAAACTATTAACAAGTCTCTGTGTCAGGATTTGGGAGCTGGTTGGTGGCCTAAAAGAAAAAGCCTGGTACATTTTAGTGTTCCAATGTGAGGCCCAATTTTACACATAGGGCCTAAGAAAGCTAAAAAAGAGAAAGAAAGAAAAAAAAAAGAAAGAAGGAAATTTTTTAAAAAGGGATACAACTCCTTTAAGAGTCCCTGCTGGACAGCAGAGCAGTTAAACAGCCTTTTCACACTATGTAGAAACAGCATGCTGGGGTAGGAACACCTGCTGCGGTGAGTGCACCCACACCCTAGAGCTGAGGAGATTGAATGAAGGTCCCAGTTAAGAAACATGGTGTAGAGCAGACTCTCATGGACCCAAGCAGAGTGGAGCCAGTCACCAGAGCCACCAGTGCAAAGCTGCTTAGCAGTTTAAGGGTTTGCTCATGCAGACACAAAAGACGGGAAACATGCAGAAAGCAGGTTCAGATGGAAAAACCTCCAAAGAGCTAACAGTATGTTTTAAAATATGTGTAGGCTTAAGAAAGAAAAAAGGATACAGTCATAGAAAAAATGACTATTTTATAAATAGTAAAGTCTTTAAAGAGAGAAGTCAAGTAATATAAAAAGAATAAGCCACATAGAAATGGGAAATACACAAGGAGTCTGGATCCTGTATGGTATTGTTTTATATTTGAATTTTGATAAGCAAAAGACAGCTGCTGAGAGACATGGGATTGTAACAGGGACTGCTGAAATAAACCAGCATAGATATTTCAAAAATGCCTTAAATTGAAAATGGAAATCAAAATTGTCTTGCTTTGGGGAAGAGGTTATGCTTTTGTTTCCACAGGGAATGATAGGCTTTGGATTCCTTCCAGGTTAGTAATGATCAAGTGTGATCCTGGAAGATACCTTGAAAATCCTGGCTACAGATATAAGAAATAAACAGAAAAACTACAAGACAGGTGACATATATTTTACCTGTTCAAACATAAAACTATAAAGCATCTTTGGCTTGCTTGTGTACAATGCACAGTCCATACTTGTGTTAATGCAGGTATGTATGTTACCTTTGAAAGTCTGTGTGTTTTCAAAGTAAGGTGGGCGAATGCCAATGAAAACATGTGGCCCAGGTGATACAGCCTCTCAGGGTACCTCTGTTGCAGTTTCTTCAGAGTTCTGCATCCAGACCAGCTTCAAGGCTGCTAGCTGAAATGGTCCAGCATTACAGACTATTGTAGTCAGGACTTCAGATAAGTCTTATGCTTTCTCATTGCACAGAAAGACTGGACAACATATGTTATAACTAGATCCCTCAGGAATTGACCATTATTTCAATTTTCTCAGGTTGCCCTAAACTCTAAAAAGATGCCTTCATTCCCACACAACAGGAATCGGTCTAGAGGATACAACACCCACATTCCCAAAAGGTAAGGTAGGTAGTTTTTGGTCATTCTGTGGGTTATGGATGTTTGTCATCATTTAGCATGGATATAGGAATGTAGGACTAGACAATTATTAATCTCAAATAGTTTGCATTGGTATGGATTTTGGTATATTGATACAAATTTAAAGTTATTTTTGTTATACTGTATATATGTTCTATTCTTGTTTGGGGTAGTATGCTCATGCAATTCATTAAAAAAAAAATCTATAATTAAGAAATGCAGGTTGGTAGTGTTATCTATAACAATCAAACTTGTAGTTATGTTAGGTATGTTCTCCGGATATATTTTAGATAGATAGATGGTCTTCAAATACTTCAAAGATCTACAGAATATGCTATTTAAAATGTTTTGTTAAAGTAGGACTTTTTATAACAGTGAGACATGTCTGCTCCTGGCAGCACGAATTTACTTCTGAAAAAATGAGGGGCATTGAAGACAGTCCATATGGAGTTTGCTTTAATTGTGGCAAAGCTAGCCATTTGAGCGAGAAACTGTTCTTGGCTTGACTGCTGGCATTATGCTGTACAAACTGAATAAGCAGGACACAACGAAAAAAGACTGTCAAATTTTGTCAAAACAAGGTAGGACAGTCCTTCAAAATTCCTGCTTCATAGAAAAGTCTGCCAGATATTCTAGACTTCTAGGCTGAAATTTGATGCCCCACTGTTAAAAAGGTTGGGTGACTGTCCAGGCAGCAAGATATCTGTTCTTTCTGTAAGTTTGGAAGTGGCTTGCACTGAACTTCTTATTTATTCAGGTAAAATTTTATCCTTCTAGGATGAAGTTGATGACTAGATAGTTAAAGTAGTAGTTTTCCTTAGTTATGATAAAAGGTAAATTAGGTACAGAGCTTTGACCTCATCAAAATAAAATAGACAATAAAGTGATTTCTCTGAATTTGCCAAATACAAATTGATTGGACATTATGAATGTAATCCTTACTTGATAACTGTTCTTGTATATAGTTTTACTATATTAAAGTTTAAACCCTTTTTGTTATTTAGACAAAAGGAGGAAATGTTGTAGAATATTATTTTAACTAGGCAAAGATATGTTACATTTGTTTGTTCTGTAGAATGTTACTTTGTGTAAAGGTGTGTTACTTTTGTTTATGCTGAATTTGTTTAAAGATGTATAGATGTGTGTTTAGTTATGTAAAGATATCTTGCACCTGTTTCACCTTGCTTGCCTAAGGCACCTGAATTGGTCTAATAAAGAGTCAAATGATCAATAGCTAGGCAGGACAAAGAATAAGTGGGGCTGGCAGGGAGAGAGAATAAATAGGAGGGGAAATCTAGTCTCTCGAGAGAAGAACACGGAAGAACAAGAGAAAAAGGAGGAAGAGAATGAGGGAGATGCTGGGGCAAGAAGCCAGGCAGATGCCAGCCAGACAGACACAGAGAAGCAGTGAGAGTAAGACACACAGAAGTAAGAAAGATAATAAGCCCCGAGGCAAAAGGTAAATAAAGAGAAACAGGGTAATTTAAGTTAAAGGGGCTAGCCAGAGACAAGTCTAAGCTAGGCCAAGCATTCAAAACTAATAATGAGTCTCTGTGTTATGATTTGGAAGCTGGTTGCTGGCCCCAAAGAAAAAGCATAGTACACCTTCTCCTCCCCTTCCTTTCTCTCCCCTCCCCTCCCCTCCCCTTCCCTCCCCTCTCCTGCCCCCTTCTCTCTCTTCCCCACCCATCTGTCTCTGCTCCTCTTTCACCACCTCTCCATTCCTTTCTCTCCCACCTTGACCCTCTTTCTTGTTATAAAGTCTCCCAGATGCCTAATTTTCTTGCAGTTGAATTCATGTAAATTCAATTCAGGTCTGCAGTGACTTCGGTGCTTGTTCTCTTCTTGTTCCTTATCAACATCCCCTAAAACACCGTCAGCACCATCCAGTTCCCAGTTACACCTTCCCAAATTCTCCTACTAGTTCAAGCTGGGTGTAAGAGCCACCTGCTAGGGATTTGCAATTCATATACTTTCTTTTTATATTTGAATTATTATTATTATGCCAGTTCTCCTGTTTTAGTAGCCTGAATAGTTGCATCAAGAATATTTACCACACTACTCTAGCAGTTTACATAGATCTGGCTTGCAGGACCAGGCAGACTATTAGTACAGAGAACAGGGATCCTGTCTTTCCTCTTGTGATCTTTCTAACAGGTTATGCAAGCTGAATGCTGTTGATGTGATATTTCTGATTTTCCTCCTTCTGGATGCATTTAGGGTTATACCTCCCAGCTTGCTTGAAATTCAACATGGTTGTTGGTTTACTTTGGCAGAGAAAATATGAGACTTTCCTTTTAAACTATACAATTTATTCTTCCCTGATTTCCAAGTCATAAGACTGCAGAAACTAATGTTGTCATCAACACACTTCCCTTTATCAAGACACCATGGAGTGTAAGCTCTAACAAAACAGACAAATAAGATAAATGAGAAGTAAACCAATCATTTTATGAAATGATTATATTTTCATGGTTGTTCATTATGATAGTATAACTTAGCCTATTCTGAATAATATGCAGGGAAAATGTGTCACTTACCAGTAGCTATAAAACCAGTTAGTTTTAAATGTATTACCAATTTTATAGAAAACAATAAAATATGTAAATGTGCTATGAATAGTAAATTATATGCAAATTTAAAAGCCTTATATGTTTATGTCTATATTCAAACACTACTTTCCGCCTTAGACAGGGCCACCTGTCTTTCTGGTGAACAGTGAAGAATACAGAGACTCATGGCTGGACAAGTGTACTGAAGATAAGTGATGGAAGAGTACTAAGCCCTAAATAAGACATTTATACCAACCCTCTAAGGCTCAGGCAACACTGCAGAGGAAGGGTTGGAAAGAATGCAAGAGACAGAAGATAGGGAGAAAATGTTGCAAAATGTCCTCTTCTGGACAAGACACAGCCATTACCATGGATGCATAGCAGTTGTAGACACATTCATTATGTCTGCATAGGAATGACCTCATTGACAATCAGGAATGATATGGAAAGTGCTCAGGGGACACTACCCTTCACTGCTGGACTATTTTCTACTGGTAAATTCAGGGGAAGAGGAAATCATTACCTTTAATTGTGTACTCACTATGATCCCACCAGCTTCCAATGGACGGCTCTAATCTAATGATCACACAAATAACTCCAGTTAAACTAAATGGGTTAAAATGTGAAATAATGAATCTGAGGATAGGACTGATAGGGTTATAGAAGGAAAGGTTGGTCCAGGCATATAGAGGGAGAGGTTGGTCCAGATTTGGGGAGATAAGGGATGGTGAAGGGGAGCGAGTAATCAGAATACAGCATATAAATGAAGGACATTGTCAATAATGAGATTAATCAATAAAAATAACACAGCAAAGTCTCAAACCTCAACTGTAATTACTACTTTGACCAATGGGTGTTCAGTATGGTGATGAGTGATTTATCCTTATATTGTAGTACTTTTACTTCTTTACTTCAGCTAACAAGCAATCATTATTAATTTGCTAAGTATGTGTGTAGAACAGCATTTCAGAGATTTTCCCTCATAAAACCACGTGGAACCAATTTAAAATGCTCTGCAGACACATGCCGACTAGTATTCAGAAATGGTGACTTCTGGTGTAGGAGGCTTGCACTTTATGAAAAGAGAGTGATACAAAACATCTGGCCACACACAAGGAGCACAAGTCAACCCCCAGTAGGAACAAATCTGTAGTATAAACATATGTTTTATTACTTGTGCTTTAAAAACATACAACCTTTTGATCCGAATTTCTCCAGATTTCTTTTTATCACAATGGTCACCATGGCAACAATGTGAGCATGCTAATTTTTATGAGCTTTCTCATCAAAGGCTCAATGACCAAAGTAGACCACTTGACAGCTGGTGTTTTAAATTATATCGACATGTGCCCACCACAGAATTCATAGAACAATATGAACCAATTAATATGGTATCCCAAATGGCTAGATGACCAAGCAATGATTTAGCTATTTTAGGCATCTTATAGTTCAGACTAGATTGATTTTACCATATGGCTTTCAAAGTGCTGGTATATTGGCTATAGCCATGGTTTTTTTTTTGACGGTAATTGACAGCAAGAAGATAATCAGATACAATCCTGTAGATATTTGCATATTTTTGTTTAAAATCTTAGCTGATATGAAGAGAAATGATTTAGTAATTTTAAAACAGAAAATAAATGGCTACTGCTTTCTTTCTTTTGACTGATAATCTGGCTCAAATTTGACACTCAGGAAGACAGATTTTCATATACAAAATTGGCAGATAGAGAAAGATCAATAAATATTTGTTCTATAAGTAAAGGAAAACTAATATTACTGCATGTTTTAAAAGGTAATTCAATTTGAAATTTAATTTTAAATATCAATTAGAAAATATGCATAATTCTGTAATTTGTAAAACATTGACATAAGTTTAATTTTCTCGAGTTTCATGACAAAGTTTGTAATTAGCTAAGTTTTTATAGAAGAATAAAAGTGAAGTTTCAGACTTTGGAAGTCAATGAAAACAAGGCAAATAAGCGACATATTCAAGTCAACATTCATGTTTTCGTATTAAGCTAGATACCATGTTTTACAAAATGAAACACTATATGAAATCAAAATAATAATAAGAAAAATGACAGATGAGGCATTATTCATTTTCTTCATTGTTGTTTCCGAAGAATTAGAACAATTCATGGAATGAATAGATGTTTAAAAGCTTGAATGTCCAAAACAAAATTTTAATAATTTGTAAAGAAAACATAGGAAACACTTGAATTTAAAAAGGAAAAAAAATATGTAAAACACAAACAAAAGCAAATTATAATGGAAGACTACTAATTCTTATTTTGCATTAAAATTAAATTTTATTTACGATAAATGAACTTAAGAGGCAAGTCATAAGCCAAAAGAAACTATTTGTAATGTATTGCAATTCTGAAATTATAGGGAAACTCTAAGATTGAATAATCCTATAGAAAAAAATGAACAAAGCTACAGGAATGAAACAATGGTCAGCCTCACTGGAAATACAAATTAAATAACATTAGGAAATGCAGATTTACCTAATAATATATAATTTCACATGAGCTATTTTGGTACAGCCTGCAGCCTTTAGAGGAACATTGACCCAAGAACAATGGCTATGCTTGAAAACAGCCTGCTCAAGACAACCTCTAGGGGAGAGAGCCAAGGGAAATAAACACACATTTCATTCTTGTTCCCTGCTGGGGCTCCCCATTGGTAGAACCCAATCAGAACTAGAATTTGAACCTGTTAATTCTGTCTGTACTTGCACCAAAAAGACAGCAAAGAAGATGAATTCATTTGTTGCTGAGCCTGACAGTCTGTGTTTAGCCCCTAAGTCCCTCACGGTGGAAGGGAGACCAACTTCAAGTACTCTTCTCACCTCCACAAATGTGCCTTTGGCACATGCATGCTATGACAGACATGCACATGCACATACACAAACATAGTAAATAAATAAATGTAATAAAAACATGTTTTTGAATAAACTTCAGCCTGTATTACAAGAATGCCATCACGAATAACAGGGTGGAGAAGAGCTGAGTGCATCTGGAAAAATAAATTAAAGACCTTTGAAATAGAGGTCTATTTTGACCTTGATACTTTGAAGCTTGATATTTATACAAATGATCTCTATGGGGGTTTTGAAAAATGTAAGATGTGTATACATAAGAAAAGTATTTAGATTTATGACATAAGGGTTAAGAACCTCCTTTTATAATCTTATAAAATAAAAAACACCCAATACTGAACATTATGTACTGAATCTCTTTCACCTGAAGTGCATGTTATCTTTCAGTAGGAAGCATGCTTTACAAAACAAATTCTGTAAACTACATAGCAGAAGGAGAGCATTTTTAGTAATATCAATTTCAAATGATTTTTTTTCTACTGCTTTGCCAAAAGAGTCCTTTAGGGAGCAGCATCTTAAAAATAATTTCTTAGGAGCAGTATAGAATAGAGACACAAATTTGTTCCTACTGTTCTACAAGATTGCTTTATGATTCATATATACATATTTCATTTCTACCATTTGCTTTTAATATCTTCAAACAATCTAAAATCCAAGACTTCATTCTATTCACTTAATACTCTCCTAATTGTACCTGTGGCACTGAGAGAGTATATATAAGAGCTTGGCTTTCTGTGGATTTCAAAGAAAATTCATAAGTTCACCGCAAGCGTCTCTTACAGTTTTCATTGACTTAGAAAATGGTTTTCTTTACTACACAAGCCAGGTGGTATCTATATCAGTTAAAATAGTCCAAACTGCTTAAGTAGATACTTTCATTCTTAGTGGCTCAAAGCTGTTCAGCAGCTCATATTTTGAGATTCCAAGGTGTTCCAAATGTTATGGCTAGAGCACTGTTTTCTAAAGGTTCACATCCCTGAATCTCAGATGGTAATGACAGAGGCAAATAGTAAGCAATACACATGAAATGCTCATAAATTATATATCATGGATCTATGATCTGGGAGAAGGAAAAGTTCTGTAAGAATGGGAAGGGTGTTGACTTTTCTCTTTGTCCCCAGTTGCTACATTTGGATGCACATAGCCATCACATACTAGGTACTTTCTCTTGTTTACACTCAGTATCTCATTTATAAGTACATATTTAGGGTCAGTCATTCGTCCTGTTGATATTCATCGTCTAAAATGTGTTTAAGTCATCAGAGAAGGAATATACTGATAATATTTGAAATCTTGCTTGCTGATAAAAGCTGTGTCATGAATACTTGAAAGTCAATAGTATTGTGCATAAAATCTTCCCTTAAGTATTTTAAGTACATCTATATGTTTTGTTCTGGCATATTACATTACTCTTTTTTCTTTTCTTTGTGAATGATTTATTTTTGATAATGTGTATATGTACAATATGTGTGGAAGTCATGTACACATAAGTACAGGCATCCTGGAATCCAGAATAGAGCATTGGATTCCCTGGACTGAAGTTGCAGATAGTTATGGACTGCCCAGTATATATGCTGGGAACTAAAGTCAGGTCATCTGTAAGAGTAGTGCTCTCAGCCTTAACAGCCAGGCAGTCTCCAGCCCCTTCATTGACTCTTTCTACATAGATACCCAAAGTAGTTTACTTTGTCTTTGAGGTTTATACTGAAAGTTTGTCTTGCTGTTGGTTGTGCTAGGCTGATATCTTAAGGCATAGAATGTGTTCTTTATAGCTAGAGTTCATGAATCTTTTATTTTTCCCTTTTCCTCTTTTTTATTAACTTTTTTTTTCATTTATTTTACATCCTGACTGCAGTTTACCCTCCCTTCCCTCTCCATCTGCCTCCATTCTGCCCTGCCACCATCCATTCCTCCTGTTTCTGTTCAGAAGGAGTTAGGCCTCCCATATCAACAAAGCACGACATATCAAGTTAAGTTAGGACTAGGCTCCTCCCTTTGTATTAAGAATGGATGAGGCAAAGCAATATGGAGAATAAGTCCCCAAAAGCCAGCTCAAACATCAGGAACAGGTGCTGATACCACTGCTAGGAATCCCCCAAATAGACCAAGCTACGCAGCTGTCATACATATGTAGAGGAACTAGGTCGGTCCCTAGCAGTCAGTCCAGAGTCTGTGAGCTCCTATTAGCCCAGGTCAGTTGTTTCTGTGGGTTCCCTTGTGATATCCTTGACCTCCTTGGCTTGTACAATCCTTCTTCCCTCTCTTCAACAGGATTTCTAGAGCTTGGCCCAGGGCTTGGCTGTGGATATCTGTATCTGTTTCCATCAGTTACTGGATGAAGGCTCTCTGATATCAATTAGGGTAGTCACCAATATGATTACAAGAGATGACCAGTTCAAGCACCCTCTCAACTATTACTAGGAATCTTAGCTGGAGTCATTCTTGTGGGTCATCCTGGGATTTTCCCTGACACCAGCTTTTTCCCTAACCCTAAAATGTGCCCCCCCATCAAGACATCTCTTTCACTACTCTCCTGCTCTGTCCAGCTCCTAGCCTGCTCAACCGAATCCCACATGTTCCCATCCCCTACCCCCACCCCAAGTTTACCCAGAAGATCTCTTCTAATTACCCTTCCAAGGGAAATCCGTATGTGGCTCTTTGGGCATTCCTTGTTACTTAGCCTCTCTGGGGCTGGGCTGTGGAATGTGGCCTGGTTACTTAACCTTTACATTTACACAAGAACTCCACTTATGAGTGAGTACATACCATGTTTGTCTTTCTGGGTCTGGGTTACCTCACTCAGAATGATTTTTTTCTAGTTCCATCCATTTGTCTGCAAATTTCATAATGTTGATTTTTACAGCTGAGTTATACTCCATTGTGTAAATGTACCATGTGTTTTTTATTCGTTCTTCAGTTAAGGGGCATCAAGGTTGTTTCCAAGTTCTAGCTATTACAAGCAATGCTGCTATGACCAAAGTTAAGCAAGTGTCCTTGAGGTATGATTGAGCATCCAAGATTGGTTTAGCTGCATCTTGAAGGAGATTGATTCCCAATTTTCTTTTCTTTCTTTCTTCTTTCTTTCTTTCTTTTTTTTTTTTTTTTTTTTTTTTTTTTTTTTTTTTTTTTTTTTTTTTTTTTTTTTTTTGGTTTTTAAAGACAGGGTTTCTCTGTGTAGCTTTGCGCCTTTCCTGGAACTCGCTTTGTAGACCAGGCTGTCCTCGAACTCACAGAGATCCGCCTGCCTCTGCCTCCCAAGTGCTGGGATTAAAGGCGTGCGCCACCACCACCCGGCTGATTCCCAATTTTCTAAGAAGCTGCCATATTAATTTCTAAAATGGCTATACATGTTTGCACTCCCAGCAGTGAAAGAGTGTTCCCCTTACTCCACATCCTCTCCAGTGTAAACTGTCATCAGTGTTTTTTTATCTTAGCCATTCTGACAGGTGTAAGATGGTACCTCAGAGTCATTTTAATTTACATTTCCCTGATGGCTAAGGATGTTGAACAATTCTTTAAGTGTATCTTGGCCATTTGAAATTCTTCTGTGGAGAAATTCTCTGTTTAGATGAGTACCCCATTTTTTAATTGGATTGTTTGGTATTCTGATGTTCTTGAGTTCTTTATATATTTTGGAGATCTGCCCTCTGTCAGTTATGGGGTTGGTGAAGATCTTTTCCCATTCTGTAGGCTGCTATTTTGTCTTATTGACTGTGTCCTTTGCCTTAAAGAAGCCTTTCACTTCCATGAGGTCACATTTATTAATTGTCAATCTTAGTGTCTGTGCTACTGGTGTTATATTCAGGAACTTGTCTCCTGTGCCAATGCATCCAAGGCTACTTTTAACTTTCTGTTCTATCAGGTTCAGTGTAACTGGATTTATATTGAGGTCTTTGATCCACATAGACTTGAGTTTTGTGCAGGATGATAGATATGGCTCTATTTGCAATCTTCTACATGCTGGCATCCAGTTATACCAGAACAATTTGTTGAAGATGCTTTTTTTTTCCCTATTGTATAATGTTGGCTTCTTTGTAAAAATTCAGGTGTTCATAGGTGTGTGGATTTATGTCATGGTATTTGATTCAATCCCATTGATCCACCTGTCTGTTTTTATGCCAATACCGTGCTGTTTTATTACTGTAGCTCTATAGAGCTTCAAATTAGGAATGGTAATATCTCTAGAAGTTCCACTATTGTACAGGATTGTTGTAGCTATTCTGGGATTTTTTTTGTAAGTTGAGTGTTTGCCTTTTAAGGTCTATGAAGAATTGTGTTGGGATTTTGATGGGGATTACATTGAATCTGTAGATTGCTTTTGGTAAGATTTCTATTTTCACTATGTTAATCCTATCAATCCATGAGCATGGGAGGTATTTCCATTTTCTGATATTGTCTCCAATTTCTTTTTTCAAAGACTTTAAGTTCTTATTATACAGAGCTTTTACTTGTTTGGTTAGAGTTAACCCAAGATATTTTATATTATATATGGCTATTGTATAAAGATTGTTGTTTCCCTGATTTCTTTCTCACCCCATTTATCATTTATATATAGGATATCTACTGATTTTTTTTAGTTAATCTAGTGATTCTGCCACATCACTGAAGGTGTTTATCAGCCATGGGAGTTTTCTGGTAGAATTTTTGGGGTCACTTATGTATACTATCATATCATCTTCAAATAGTGAAAGTTTGACTTCTTCCTTTCCAATTTTTATCCTCCCTTTCTCCTTTTGTTGTCTTATTGCTCTAGCTAGAACTTTGAGTACTATAATCTTATAACTGGAGATAATCATATTGTACCAAACATACCTAGTCCCAGACAAATATCCCCTTATGCTGTCTCTCTATATGTATCCAAGATTACACATTTTTATGATCCCATTCATGACATTGGAAGCAATAATGTGGAACAGAAGAACAATGCCTAATATTTGTGGTGAGAATTAAGGTATGGGTAGTACTTGGTCACAGAGTTACTGGTCTCCATATACAATGTACAGTTTTAAAAAATTTGCTCAGTGAATAGTACATGAAAATTAATGCCATTGAGAAGGATTCAATACAAGTACAGCATTGTATTAAATGCTTTAATATAGAAAATGCTTCCTGAGCTTTGTTTAATAAGGATTATTTTACTCAATTTGAAAACATAAAGATTGAAATAATAATATCAAGTCTAGAAGATATCCATCCAAATGCTTCTCTATTGTTCTTAAGGTGTAAAGTGAAGCATAGGAGTCTCATGGCAGTGCCTAAATCTGAAGTTACGTCTGCACACAGAGAGTGATAAAACCAGAGTGCTCCCTAAGCCATTGCTTTCCATCATTCTCTTGTACCCATATTTGTCCCTTTGACAATCGTTGGATACAGGTGGTAAGATCTTTTCATACTTGTCTTGGTTTTTTCCCCTTTTTAAATATAGAGATTATCTATACATTTTACATACCAACTACAGATTCCCCTGTCCTCCCTCCTCCCACCCACTCTCCACCTTTTCCCCCAAACTACCCCCCATTACTACCTCCTCCAATGCAAGGTCTCCCATGGGGAGTCAGCAGAGCCTGGTACATTCAGTTGAGGCAAGTACAAGCCCCTCCTCCCTGCACCAAGGCTGTGCAAAGTGTCTCACCATAGGCACGAGGCTCTAAAAAGCTGGCTGATGCACTAGGGACAGGTCCCGATCCCACTGCCTGTGGGCTCCCTAAACAGTTCAAACTAAACAACTGTCTCGCTTATCCAGAGGGCCTAGTCCAGTACCATGGGGGATCCTCAGCTATTGGCCCACAGTTCATGAGTTGCCACTAGTTTGGTTAGTTGTCTCTACTTTTTCCAATCATGGTCTTGATATCTCTTGCTTATAGATTCCCTCCTCTTTCTCATTGATTTGACTCCTGGAACTCTGCCTGGGACCCCACTGTGGATCTTTGCATTCGCTTCCATCAGTCACTGGATGAAGGTTCTATGATGGCAGTTAGGGTATTCAGCCATTGGATTACCAGAGTAGGTCAGCTCAGGTACCCTCTCAGCCATTGCCAGTAGTCTTGGTGGAGTCATCTTTGTGGATTCCGAGGAACCTCCCTAGCACTCTGCTTCTCCCTATTCCCATGGTGCCTTCATTTATCATGGTATCTCTTATTCTCCCACCTTGTTCCCATTCCAGCTTGAACCTACCACTCCTCTAAGCTCTCATTCCCTCATCCCTTTCCCTCCATTACCCCCACCCACTCACCCCCAGTTCACTCATGGAGATCTCATCCATTTCTCCATTGCTGGGTGATCCATGCCTCTTTCCTAGGGTTCTCCTTACTAGCTAGCCTCCCTGGAAATGTGGGTTGCTGTCTAGTTATCCTTTGCTTTACATCAGGCATCCACTTATGAGTGAGTACATAACATGTTTGTCCTTCTGATTCTGGGTTACCTCATTCAGGATGATATTTTCTAGTTCCATCCATTTGCCTGCAAACCTCAGGATGTCATTATTTTTCTCTGCTGAGTAGTACTCCATTGTATATATGTACTACATTTTCTTTATCCATTCTTCAGTTGAGGGGCATCTAGGTGTGTCCAGGTTCTGGCTATTACAAATAATGCTGATATGAACATAGTTGAGCATGTGTCCTTGTGGTATGGTTGAGCATTCCTTGGGTATATGCCCAAGAGTGGTATAGCTGGGTCTTAAGGAAGATTGATTCCCAATTTTCTGAGTAATCGCCATACTGATTTCCAAAGTGGTTATACAAGTTTGCATTCCACCAACAGTGAAGGAGTGATCCCCTTGCTCCACATCCTCTCCAACATAAGTTGTCTCCAGTGTATTTGATCTTAGCAATTCTGACAGGTGTAAGATGGTATCTCAGAGTTGTTATGATTTGCATTTCCTTGAAGACTGAAGATGTTGAACAATTCCTTAAATGTCTTTTGGCCATTTGAGACTCTTCTGTTGAGAATTCTCTGTTTAGCACTATAGCCCATTTTTTAATTGGACTCTTAGGTATTTTGAAGTCTAGTTTCTTGAGTTCTTTGTATATTCTGGAGATCAACCATCTCTCAGATGTGGGGTTGGTGAATATCTTTTCCCATTCTGTACGCTGTCATTTTGTCTTATTGACCATGTCCTTTGCCCTTCAAAAGCTTCCCAGTTTCAAGAGGTCCCATTTATTAATTGTTGCTCTCAGTGTCTATGCTACTGGTGTTATATTCAGGAAGTGATCACCAGTGCCAATGCATTCAAGACTAATTCCTATTTTCTCTTCTATCAGGTTCAGAGTAACTGGATTTATGTTGAGGTCTTTGATGCATTTGGTCTTAAGTTTTGTGCTTGGTGACAGATATGGGTCTATTTGCAATCTTCTTTCTACATGTTGACATCCAGTTATGCCAGCATCATTTGTTGAAGATTCTTTCTTTTTTCCATTGTACAGTTTTGGCTTCTTTGTCAAAAACTAGTTGTTCATACGTGTGTGGATTAATGTCAGAGTCTTCAATTCAGTTCCATTGGTCCACATGTTGGTTTTTTCTGCCAGTACCAAGCTGTTTTTATTACTCTAGCTCTGTAGTAGAGCTTGAAGTCAGAGATCATGATGCCTCCAGAGGTTGCTTTATTGTACAAGATTTTTATAGCTATCCTTGGTTTTTTGTTTTTCCATATGAAGTTGAGTATTGTTCTTTCCAGGTCTGTGAAGAATTGTGTTGGGATTTTGATGGGGATTGCATTGAATTTGTTGATTGTTTTGGGTAAGATTGCCATTTTTACTGTTAATCCTACCTATACATGAGCA
Source organism: Peromyscus leucopus (assembly GCF_004664715.2). NCBI lineage: Eukaryota > Metazoa > Chordata > Mammalia > Rodentia > Cricetidae > Peromyscus > Peromyscus leucopus. Next base: position 42,603,306 of record NC_051063.1, read on the forward strand.
TGGGAGATCTTTCCATTTTTTGATATCTTCTTCAATTCCTTTCTTCAGAGACCTAAAGTTCTTATCATACAGGTCCTTCACTTGCCTAGTTAGAGTTACTCCAAGGTATTTTATATTATTTGTGGCTATTGTAAAGATTGGTGTTTCTCTGATTTCATTCCCAGCCCTTTTATCATTTTTTATATAGGAGGGCTACTGTTTTTTTTTTTTTCAGTTAATCTAGTATCCTGACACCTTACTGAAGGAATTTATCAGCTATCGGAGTTCCCTGGTAATTTTTGGGGTCACTCAAGTATACTATCATGTCATCTGCAAATAGTGAAAGTTTGACTGCTGCCTTTCCAGTTTCTATCCCTTTGATCTCCTTTTGATGTCTTATTGATCTAGCTAGAACTTCAAGTACTATGTTGAATAATAAATATGGGAAGAGTGGACAGCCTTGTCTTGTACCTGATTTTAGTGGAATCACTTTGAGTTACTCTCCATTTAATTTGATGTGTGCTGTTGGCTTGCTGTAAATTGCCTTAATTGTGTTTAGGTATATTCCCTGTATTCTTGGTCTCTCTAGGACTTTTATCATGAAGAGGTGTTGGATTTTGTCAAAGGCCTTTTTAGCACCTAATGAAATGATCTTTTTTTTTTCAATTTGTTTATATGATGTATTACATTGACAGACTTTTGTGTGTTGAACCAACCTTGCATCTCTGGGATGTAGCCTACTGAATCATGGTGGATAATTTTTTTGATGTGTGCTTGGAGTCTGTTTGCCAATATTTTATTGAATATTTTTGCATCAATGTACATGAGGGCAATTGGTCTGTAATTCTGTTTCTTTGTTGAGTCTTTGTGTGGTTTGGGCATCAGGGTACCTGTAGCCTCATAAAAAAAGATTTAGAAATGTTCCTTCTGTTTCTACTTTGTGAAAAAAAATTGAGGAGTGTTGTTATTAGCTCTTCTTTGAAAGTCTGGTAGAATTCTGTGCTGAAATCATCTGGCCCAAGGTTTTTTTTTTTTTTGGTTGGGAGACTTTTAATGACTGTTTCTGTTTCCTTAAGGGTTATAGGTCTATTTAAAATGTTTATCTGGTCTTAATTTAACTTTGGTATGTGGTGCCTATCCTGAAAATGTCCATTTCTTTTAGATTTTCCAATTTTCTGGAGTATAGGATTTTGAAGTATTACCTAATGATCCTCTGGATTTTCTCGGTGTCTGTTTTTATGTCCCCCTTTTCATTTCTGATTTTGTTAATGTGGGTATTCTCTTGCTGCCTTTTAGTTGGTTTGGCTAAGGGCTTGTAATTTTCTCAAAGAACCAACTCTTTGTTTTATTGATTCTTTGTATTGTTCTCTTTGTTGCTATTTTATTGATTTCAGCCCTGAGTTTGATCATTTCTTGCAGTCTACTCCTCTTGGGTGTGTACCAAAAATAATAAAAGGTCCAGCCTTTATTGTTTTCTCCAAGGGTCCGTGGAAGAGTTTAACAACCAGCTGAGGATTCTAATCTGAGGAATATTAAACGAATCTAAGCACACTGAGTTCTCTAGTCCATTCACTTTATTCTTCTAAGTAAAATTCTATCTACACAACTTCTTTTCTGTTCTCATTCTTAGCTCCTCTAAGTCTCTCCTGCTCTCAGTCCCATCTGCTGTTCTCTCATCTCTCTTTAGTTCTTTCCATCTCTGTCCTTATCTTTGTTCTTCTCAATCAATTCCCTTTCTGCTGTTCTCTCCTATCTATCTAGTTTTTTCCATCTCTCCCTGCTCTTTGTTCTTCCAAACACATGTATATCCATTCATTAACAACTTGTTAGTACAAACTACAAAGTAAACTCTCAGGGACAAGCATTCTGATAAGAGTCACACTTGGCCAAGACTTGGTCAGCTTAATTGGTGATTGACAACAGCTGTAGGTTGTAAAAAGTTCTGACTATCTCTTAAGGGGATAGCTACAAGGGTTACAAGGGAAGAAATTAAACTAATGAGAGATTTAAGGAAAAGGCAAAGAATACGTGTACTATTTTATGTGATTAATAATATTCAGACATGGTTAGTCAGTTAACAGCCTTTTTTTTTTTGTTAGTCACCTGAATCTCAGACCTATACATAGTTAGTCTACTGAGCCTAAAGTCTTGCATTAAAAACTGGTGTAGAAATAAATACAAAGTTTTAATTGTTGTTTGAATCAGAGTGGGGAGGTGCTAGTGGAGGAGGCTTAGGGGAACATAGGTGCTGTTGATCTCTTGAAGGACTAAGAGATACCAAGGCCAGACACTGCACTGTCACTTCTAGTTCACTATAATTCTTCTGAAGGGTTTTGATCTAACAAGGCCAGGCACCTGTAATTTCACTCTGTGAAAGTTCTATGAGGACACTTTGTCTGGCCAATATTTACCTTGTCAGTGGCTAAGGAAGGAGAGCAAGACCTCCAAGTGTCTACAGTCCACATAAAACAATAGCTCTAGTATGAAGCATATTTTAGTATGTTTCTATTCACAAAAATTGTACAGTTAAATGAGAAACCATCTTCTAGACTATCCACAATTATATGTGCCCTTAAGATTGAGATGCAATCAGGGCTGGTTGGTTAGGTGGCTCAGAGGTTAAGAGCAGTGGCTGTTCTTCCAAAGGTCCTGAGTTCAATTCCCAGCAACCACAAGGTGGCTCACAACCATCAATAATGAGATCTGGTGCCCTCTTCTGGCCTGCAGGCAACATGCAGGAGGAATATTGTATACATAATAAATACATAAATCTTTAAAAAAAAGATTGAGATGCAATCATGAGATTACATGTACACATAACACAGAAATGCATGGTAAATCATAGCTGTTATTGCACAAGAAGTTTACAAGAAACAGCCAATTCATTCAAAAAGCAGTAATTCTTTAATGCCTTGTATGATGATTTCCTCTAACAGACTCCTTAGTTCTGATAGGTTGACCTTCTGAACTCTAGTTGGCACTGCTGTATACTCCATGGTCTTCTGTCACCAGCAGCTCTCAATAGTTGTGAGTTCTTCTTTTTCTTCTAGAGCTTTCAGGTGTGCTCTTAAGTCACTAGTGTGAGATTTCTCCAAATTCTTTATGCAGGTACTTAGTGCTATGAACTTTCCTTTCAGTACTGCTTTAATAGTGTCCCCTAAGTTTGTAGATTCAAGTTTGTCCCCTAATCGTGTATATTAATTTTCACTGAATTCTAGGAAGTCTTTAATTTCTTCTCTGACTCAGTGGCAATTCATTTGAGACTTGTTCAGTTTCCATGAATTTGTAGGCTTTCTATAGTTTATGGTGTTGTTGAACTCTAACTTTAAGCCATGGTGATACAATAAGATACAGGAAGTTATTCCAATTTTTTTTGTATCTGTTGAGATTTGCCTTGTGACCAAGTACATGGTCAGTTTTAGATAAGATTCCATGAATTGCTGAGAAGAAAGTACATTCTTTTGTGTTTGGGTGAAATGTTCTGTAGATGTCTGTTAAGTTCATTTGATTCATAACATCTGTTAGTTCCTTATTTCTCTGTTTAGTTTCTGCCTGACAGACTTGTCTGTAGGTGAGAGTGGGGTGTTGAAGTCTTCCACTATTAATGTGTGGGGTTTGATGTGTGATTTAAGCTTTAGTAATGTTTCTTTTACAATGTGGGTGCCCTTGTATTTGGGGCATAGATGTTCAGTATTGAGACTTTATCTTGGTGGGTTTTTCCTTTGGTGAATATGAAATGTCCTCTGCATCTCCTTTTTTAAATTTTAGTTTGAAGTCTATTTTGTTAGATATGAGGATAGCTACCCCAGCTCACTTCTTAGGTCCATTTGATTGGAAAATCTTTTTCTCAACCATTTACTCTGAGGTAATGTCTGTCTTTGAGGTTGAGCTGTGTTTCTTATATGCAGCAGAAGGCTGGATCCTGTTTTTTTTTTTTTTCCGTTTTTTAAAAATCTATTCTGTTAGCCTGTGTCATTGGTGAACTGAGTCCACTGATGCTAAGAGATATTAATGACTAGTGATTGCTAATTTCTGTTATATTTTTGGTTTGGGTGGTGGTGGTGGTGGTGGTAGTGTGTGTGTGTGTGTGTGTGTGTGTGTGTGTGTGTGTGTGTTTCCCTTCTTTGGGTTTTGCTGGTATGAGATTATCTATTTATTGACTGTGTTTTCATGGGTGCAGATAACTTCCTTGGGTTGGAGTGTTCCTTCTAGTACTTTCTGTAGGACTGGATTTATGGATAGGTATTATTTAAATTTGGTTTTGTCATGAAATATCTTATTTTCTCTGTCTATAGTGACTGGAAGTTTTGGTGGGTATAGTAGTCTGGGTTGGCATTTGTGGTCTCTTAGTGTCTGCAAAATGTCTGTTCAAGACCTTCTGCCTTTTAGAGTCTCCACAGAGAAGTTGGGGTATAATTCTGAGAGGTCTGCCTTTTTATGTTACTTGGCCTTTTTTCCTTTGCAGCTCTTAATATTCTCTCTTCATTCTATATGCTTAGTATTTTGATTATTATGTGGCAAGGGGCCCTTTTTTATTTTTGGTCCAGTCTATTTGATGTTCTGTAAGCATCTGTACCTTTATAGGCATGTCCTTCTTTAGGTTGGAAAAGTTTTCTTCTCACTTGCTGGCCAGCTGCTGGGGACTGCCACACCTTTTATTTTTAATTCAGACATGTTTTCTTGAATTGCAATGCTTAAATTTTATGTTTTTCCACTACTTCAGTGTTTATTTCAAAGCTTCCTGTAATTTGTAGTTGAATTTCTTTATCTCTAGTATTAGTCACTTCCTCTAAATTATTCTCTCCTTATTATCATATACATATCCCTCCTTTTATTTTTTATTAAGATTTTATTTGTTCTTTTATTATATTCTATATTTTTGCTATTTCTCATTTTTCCAAATGAGTTTCCACTTATTCCTCATCACTCAGTTCTGCCATCTCATTGTTGAGTGTCTTGCTCTTAATGTGATATCATTTTGAAACATCTTTTAGTTTATTTTTAAATGCTATAGAACAATTTTAATCTATTTCATGGATATATCTATTTGGTATATTTTACCAGTCCTTGGAACAACTGTTTAGTTTTAATTTTTTTCTTTTTTTCCCTTGTAATAATTGTGTGTAGGAATATTGGTCTCAATACCTGTATGCCAATTTTATTGACAATTAGTTTTCCTGGATTTTAGGAATTGTAATTCAGAGTAAATTTCCAACTGAACCTAACCTCTGTTGTTTTTATGTAGTATACAGAGTTATAGGGAGTTGACCTCTGAAATCTCCTACCTGTTTTCTTTTTATTTTTTATTTTTGCCTTTTTCCTTTGGTCCCATTGTTTCCATCCCTTTCATATTTGATTCAAATTCCAACAAGTTCTTTTTAGTGTTCAGCTGGCCTTTGTAGAAATCTCTGCTCAGTTCCCAAAAGGTGTTATGCTCAAATTATTTCACACCTTACTATAGATCCCTCATACTCCTTAATTCTTGGAGTGTTCACTGACTCCATTTTCATTTTCCATAGATCTCAGTCTTGTTTTGTTTTGTTCTTTCTATAAGAGTAAGAAGTTTCTAACGACCATTTCCCCACTGCCCATCTTCCTAGAGTCTTACCTTGCATTTTTAAGATAAAATGTATTTGAGATAAAATATACTGGCTTAAGTTTCCATCTCAAGAAAAGTATAAAATGGTCATCTCATTATTTCTGTGAATCCTTGGAGTTTGTGTATTGCCATTAGAGTTCTCAAAACATAAAATTATCTGAAAACAAACTGGAAAACAGAAGGATTTCTTTTTCAGAGGACCACATTCAGAGACATTCTTGCTGAATTCCTGCCATGGTGTGGACTGTCTGCAAGCTGTTTCCGACACGAGACAATGCCATGGATTCTCATTTTATAGGCAGGATGAGTACTCATGCTTCCATTGTAATCTAGAACCATCATGTTAAAATTGAAGCTAATATTTTATTGTACATATTTATAGGGTACATCATGATAATTTAGTGACGTAATAGTTCAATCAGAATATCAGGATTTCAGCATCTTTATACATTTTAAACCCTTTGTTATGTAGCAATTGTACATATTTGTAGTGAATCATCAGATTCCATCTTTCAACATAGAAGCATGATCGTGATTTTAAAATTATTTTCCTTAAGTAGGAAAATATAATGTATCCCATCTAACACATAACAATTAAAGACAATGAGATTTCATTTTCACGTTCATAATCCTATGAGATGGGAAGGTTTTAATATTATTAATATAACATTTGAAAGTAATCAGTGATTCATCATTTTTATGATACCCCCACAAATTTTTCTCACAGTGTTAGTATTTTAGACGAATAAATCCCCATGATTAACTTAAGTGATATATAGACAATCTTAGTAATGAGTCATTGCTTCACATCCTGAATGATTAAAAAATACCATGAAACAACAGTTGCCTAGATTTCCAAACCTAGCAAGATTGAGAGACATTCTTAAAATAGATGTGATCGGTACTATGGCACCTAATTAAACATATTTCTGCGAGGAGGTAAAAATGTCATTAAATTGGCTCTGGTATTATTTTAATTAGTCATTCAAGTCACTTACCAAAGCTGAGCCAAAAGTTTAAGCATTAATAAGATAACTAATAATACAGCTTCCAGTTTCCAAAGATTTCTTTTCCTCTTTGGCTTACCATCAATTTTGTTGAGAAGTAGTTCATAGAATCCATCCCTTTTTTCTGTCCTGAAAACTCAGGCCGCTGTCCTGCTTTCCTATTCTGTCACAATTCTGGTTCATTTGACTTTGGTTGGAAAGTTCCATAGATCATTCCTTCAGGAGAAACTTGGTTCAACATTTCAATCTCTTCTCAAATGAGAGAAATCTGTCATACTTGTTCCATGCTGGTTGAAAGAAGTTATCACATGTGTTCTGAGGTATAACTTGGAAACAAGTGCTAAAACAGTCACAAAAGTCATATGCTCTTAAAGTCAGTGAGCCCACTTCTGGGAGTCCATGTTTTTGTAAAGACAATGAGGGCTGTGCTCAAAATTCTATGTGAGAAGGTCATTCTTACAGCATTTTTATCATGGTGGAAGACTAGAAGCTACCATTTTCTATCACTATAGAAGAATATCAGTGTAGCATGAATCTTAAAAGTTCTTATTAATAAAATCAAACCTAAGCCATGTATGGGGTGAATGCTGGAAGATCGAAGAAGCAGAACAAGTCATAGCTACCTCACCTTGCCAGTTCCTCAGCTGATCCTGTTTCCTCAGACTGGAAGCCTCTGTGTCCTCATCTGAATGGATCTCAGCTGAACTGATGCTAGAAACCTAAAAGCTTAACCAGCCAAATGCTTCTAGTTTTTGGTCCTCACACCTTATATATCTTTCTGCTTTCTGTCTCACTCCCTGGGATTAAAGGCTCACTTTCTGGGATTAAAGGCTCGAGTCACCATGCCTGGCTGGTTCCAATGTGGCCTTGAACTCACAGAGATCCAGAGGGATTTCTGCCTCTGGAATGCTAGGATTAAAGGTGTGAGTGCCACCATTTTCTAGCCTTTGTATCTAGTGGCTGTTCTGTCTCTGACCCCAGATAAGTTTATTAGGGTGCACAATATTTTGGGGAACACAAATATGATACCACTGCATATCAGCTCTAGGCAAATTTTTCACTTAGAATCTCATGAAGGCATGCAACATCATTTTAGGAATACTAAAAACTAGGAAAGAGTTGCTACACTTAATTTTTCAAAATCAAGTTATAAAATTAGATATAAATACAACTCTAAATTGCTTAGAACACATGCACTTAATGCCCATAAATAAGTGTGTATGTGTGTGTATTGTATATATGTAACATATGAATGTGTATGTATAGAGCAATAAAGGTAAAGAGTCATAGAAATAAAATTTAAATACCAATATCAGGCTATGAGAAATTTTATATTCCTATATTTTCAAATTTTATTGTAATATTCTTGAAGTCTTCATGACTGTCTCATTTAAATTTTTAAAATGCAATTATTTGGACCTGTTACTATCTCAAAGTAATACAAACTTGCATTTAATTATGCTAGAACAGTGGTTTTCAACCAGTGGGTCATGACCTCTTTGGGGATTGAGCAACTCTTTCACAGGGTTGCATATCAGATATTTGTATTACAATTCATAACAGTAACAAAAATCACAGTTATGAAGTAGTAATAAAATATTTTTGTGGTTGGGGGTCACTACAACATGAGCAACTGTATTAAAAGGTTGCAGCTTTAGGAAGCTTTAGAACCATTCTGCTAGAAAATAAAGGTAGGTGTAAAATTGTCTGTCACTATAGTTACTTTTTATTGCTATCTGACTACAGAATATTCCAGTTAAGCAGTCATAATAAGTTCTTATCAGTTGCTTTTGGGATACTTCTGGAAGCCTCAGGATTATTTCACTCAATAGACTTGCTCACTGAGTGTTAAATACACTTGATGACCTATAGATACTTTATTTTGTTTCTTTGTATTGAAAGTGGTTTTTCCCATATAATACAACCTGATTACAGTTTCACCTTCCTCTACTCCTCCATGTTCCTCCCCACCTTCCCTCCCATCCAGATCTACTCCCTTTTTGTCTCTCATTAGAAAATAAAAGGCTTATAAGGGATAGTACTATAATAAATTATATGAAATATTATAACATAATATAAAAAAAAACCTAACGCATCAGAATAGGAAAACAGATTACCAGAAGGTAAAGAGCCCAGGAAAAGGCAGAAGAAACAGGTATAGATGAAGAGACCCACTCGTGTGCATACTCAGTAATCGCAAAAAAACACAGAACTGGATGCCATAATTTATGCACAGAGGATCTGTAGAGTAAAAACTGAGAAAAATTAAATGAATAAGTAAGTAATATACAAAGAAAAAGAAAATAAATAGAAAAGATAAATTTAAATTTGGAGATCTCTCTCTTTATTGCCCCCATCTAGAATGAGAATCTAGCTTACATCCAGCTCCAGCTTCTCTCTGCTTTTCTCAAACATATATTTTCATGAGCACTTACTAAATTCCCCAAAGTATATGACTCTCTAAGCTTTTGGGCTTCCCCTAGAAGTACTTTTTTTCTGTTGCAGAAATAGGGAAAGGCAATTAATTTTTTAATTAAGTGTCCTATTATACAAGTTGAGCGTATCTACTCTGAAAATATACAGTTCCAAAATGAGAACCTTTCTGAATCCCGAGATCATATCAAGATAGAAAATTCTACACTTTACCTTCTGACAGGTTTCATTTTGAGTATACTAAAAATATAAAATTTTGAAAAAATCTCAAATTATAAAAACTCCTATTCCTAGAATTTCAAATAGATGATATTCAACCTATAGAAATAAAGTATATTGATAAAGGAGAAAAAAGGGCAAGACTGAGTGGATATATAATATAGCAAACAATGTTAACTATTGGGTACAATGTTGTCAGTGGTATCTTCCTGTGTCTTCTCAATGTTACACAACAGCCACATGGGATTCAACACAAATTATAATCAGAAGAACAAACACTTCAGTTTTAGAAATCCTTCAAAAGTAGATTCATACTTTCCTCTCCTGAACAATAATCATCAGGTATTCTAGTATTTTGATATGTTAAGTGTTTTGTTATTTAATAATCATTAGCCAGAAGTCAATATGAAAGGTCTAGTTGGACAATTAAATGTGGAATTTCAGATAAGATATCTGTGGAGAGAGACCACATAAAGTAGAAATGAGGAGCATCAAAAATGTAGAGATATGACAAAAGGGTGAGGAGCCTTGAAACGGACTAACCAATCATTACTTCTTTCAAGGGAGCCTACCTGTCTACTCCTAAGAACTAGAGAGCAAGAAAAGCAAAGGAATCAGCATGGGAGTAGGGAAGCATCTGATGCCATTTTGCTCATGGCTATGACATGGAAAGGGAGACAAATTAATTACCAGGCAAAAAGTTCTATGGTACCACAGTTTTCTTTATCACATCTAATCATTTATATGTTAATCTCAATAGGGATTTTCTTCAAAATAATTTTGAATGTGTAATCTCTGTTTAAGTCTCAATTACTGCTTTTCTTGACCATTCACTTAGCCAATCATTTTATGGTTTTACTATATATGTTGAATGACTCCAAAACAAGAAAACATTAACAAGGTGAATTAATTGATAGAAGACACAAAAATAGGAGGGTAATTCAAATATGGTAGACAAGATCCACTGTTTGAGAACACCTACAAATTCAGAAGAACAAGTGCTTTTTCCTAGTCTTACCTTCTGTACATGGTCTTGAGAGCTTTGAGGGAAGGAATAAGAAATTCAAATGGTAACAGTGTCACTGCAAAAATACTAATACTAGGAGTTTCAACAGGCCAGGCTCAGCCACCCTTGTAAATATGGCAATAAAGAGATGACTAATGATTAAAGACAGAGAAAAGAGAGTTAATCAACATGACCATGCTGTAAAGAACAGATAAAGTGGTTCAGTGGTCCCCAAAGTCCATCTCTGGAACATTGACGAGCTTTAGTTTAAATAAGTGTACCAGAAGATTTCCTGTGTCTCAGCCTGCTGGTGGTCGGAACAAATCTCTCCCACTCAAGTCCCCCAAGTAAACACACAGAAGCTTATATTAATTATAACTGCATGGCCATGGCTCAAGCCTTTTGCTAGCTAGCTCTATATCTTAAATTAACCTGTAACTATTAATCTATGTATCACCACATGTTCCACAGTTTTACCTGCATCCCATTACATGTTGCTCCTTGGGCGGCTTGCTGGCATCTCCCCTGTCTTCTTCCTGTCTCTCTCTTTGAATTTCTCATCTTGCCTCTAAGCTGCCCTGCCATAGGCCAAATAGCTTTATTTATCAACCAATCAGAGCAACACATTTTCACAGTATACAGACATTCCCCATCACTTCCCCTTTTCTGTCTAAACAAAAGGAAGGTTTTAACTTTAACCTATTAAAATTACATATAATAAAAGTTATCAAGCAAGAATTATAGTTATAATATCTGGTATATTTGGAAAAATTAAAGAAGATATCCTATCTCTCCTATATTTGTGAGTCCAAGGTTTCATATACCTTATCTCCTATCAAAACCAAAGAAAACCATAATTATAACTATCTAGTCTTCAACTACATCAAAGACCTCAGAAGGATACAATATTACCCAAGTAAACAGGAAGAGCATTGTAAGTAACTTCCAAAACTCTAGAATGACAGAGACAACTGGCTGCTTGGACAATCACCTAAAGTTCCTTGTAAAGCTGGAGCATTCATCTTCAGCCCATAGGCCTAAAGTCTCTCAGTCACTTTTTTCTGTGTCCTGCAGAATGTCTGGCAGTTTCTTCTGCAAAGCAGGAACCTGAAGGACCATTTCATCTTGCAAAGTTCAGTGGTCACCTTCCTATGGTCCTGCATGTCTAGTCTATACAACATCTTGTCAAGCAGTCCAGGCAAGAACAGTTTCTTGCTCAAATGGCTATTTTTGCCAAGCAAAAAATAAACTCCAGAGTGTCTTTGATGCATCTTTCTCTTTGAAGTAAATTGGTGCTGCCAGGGGCAGACATGTCTCACTGTCCAGAAAGTCTACATTTTTAAAAAAATTTAAATGCCACATTCTGTAGGTCTTTGAAGTGTTTGAAGATTATCTACCTAATTGAAATATATCTATGTATACCTAAAATCTTAACTAACATGACTTTAAGTTTATCATAGATGACTAATTATTAATCTATATTTCTCAGCTATATAATACAATTTCAAATGAGTTGCACAAACAAAATACTTTAAACAAGTATAGAAATATACATACAGTATAACAAAATTAACCTTAAATTTGTATCAATAAACTAAAATGTATACCAAAGTAAAACATTTTAAACAAGTTGCTATTTAAAAGTAGGTTTAGCAATTCACCCTTTTATCCTATCATATCTATATCCTATATTTCTATATCATATCTTTCTTTTTTCATTCAGAAAGATATTGACTATGACCAATAACAATTTTTAACCAGCAACCTAAACAAAGACAAACATCCATAATCCATTTTTTTTTGAGGGGGGATGTGGGCGTAGTTTTCTATGCTACTTCCTGCTGACAAAGGGCACTGTATTCTTATGGGGATCCTGAGAAAATTAAGAATTATGGTCATGTCCTGACTGGAATAGTCTGTGAGGCTGCATTGTCTGAGCCAGTTACCTTGAAACCATTGTAGATGTTGGATCATCTGGGCCATGTTGTCATCAGAGACATTTCAGGGGATCTTGGCTGGTCAAACCTGATGTATCTTAATCTGGAACAAATCCATAGCCTCTTGCTTTCTGTGGAAACAAAAGTAAAACCTCCTTTCCAAAGCAACATATCTTTAGATCCAAATTTTGACATCAAGATACCTTTAAAAAATATATATATATATATATATAGATATAGATATATATATATATAGATTAATTGAGCAATCTTTACAATCAAATGTTTTTCTACAGTTAAAAATATCAATGACAACACAATCCAGATTCTCTGTGTGATATCCATCTTTATGTGGCTTATTTTTATACTACCTTTACTGTCTTTTTAAAGACTTTATTTTTTAAAGCTATTTCTTTATGTAACTATATTTGTTTTATTCTCTCTTCTAAGCCTACATACATTTTTATTTTTATTTTATAATTTGAGTTAATTTTACATATCAGCCACAGATTCCCCTGTCCTCCCTCCTCCTGCCCCCCTCCCCCCAGTCCACCCCTCATTCCCATTTCCTCCAGGGCAAGGACTCCCTTGGGGGATTCAGCTCAACCTGGCAGATTCAGTTCAGGCAGGTCCAGTCCCCTCCTCCCAGGCTGAGCAAAGTGTCACTGCATAGGCCCCAGGTTTCAAACAGCCAACTCATGCACTAAGGACAGGTCCCAGTCCCACTGCCTGGGTGCCTCCCAAACAGTTCAAGTTAATCAACTGTCTCACTTATCCAGAGGGCCTGATCCAGTTGGGGGCTCATATTTTTACATACACTATAAACCATTTAAAGTCTTGTTCCGTCTGAGTCTGCCTTATTATGAATGTATTGCTTTAAAAGGCAGTGGCTAGTATTGAAGCAGAAGCCTTGGCTGCTCCCTCCGCCCATTTCAGCTTCCCCATGTGGTGGAGGTAATTCACCTCCAGCTCAGAGAGATACACTCTCTGCTGACTCTGGGAGGCAATGGGTCCATGCCTCCATCCAGCATTGTGTATCCCAGAAACCTTTATTTTTGGTACTAGCAAAAGTTAAATTTGCCATGGAGTGCTCTGTAAGGCTTGGAGATGGTACTGTGTACCTGTCGGGAATCCTCAGCCATGCTGCAGGTCTAGCCCCCAGACCAGGAACCCACCATAGTGGTGGGTGCCTCGCCTTGCCACCTGCATGAGACACGAAGCAGGAACCTATTTTTGGCTCCGTTTGGAACTGCTTATTAAATATCCTCAGGTCAGGTGGAAACTCGAGCCGTTAGGCACCATTTATAGCCAGAAGATTTCCTGTGTCCCACCTCCCCACTCGAATCCCCCAAGTAAACACACGGAGGCTTATATTAATTATAACTGCATGGCCATGGCTCAACCTTTTAGCTAGCTCGCTCTATATCTTAAATTATCCTATAACTATTAATCTATGTATCGCCACATGTTCCATGGCTTTACCTGCGTCCCATTAAATGTTGCTCCTTGGGCGGCTTGCTGGCATCTTTCCCTGCCTTCTTCCTGTCTCTCTCTCTCTGAATTTCCTGCCTGCCTCTAAGCTGCCTTGCCATAAGTCATACAGCTTTATTTATTAACCAATCAGAGCAATACATTTTCACAATGTACAGAAAGACATTCCCCCATCAAATAAGAGTTAGATTATGGGGATGGAGAGGTAGGAGCAATGAGATAGTCTTGCACCAGGTACCACCTGGTTGATCATTATGCCTCTTCCTGTTCTGCATGATGATTGGAAGAAGGCACTGCTTGAAGGGAGCAATCCTGTTTCCATAAGATGCTTATTCCTGCTCCAAGGTAGTGCTTCATCATTACAGATAATTGCCCTTCTTTGGTGGGTGGTAACTTGTTCTGAAATGCCATCGCTTATTTTTTGGTCTCTTGTCACAGGATGCTTATTGATAAGTCCCGTGGTTCCTGAAATCCAAGGTGACTGCAGGCTGATGACTGACTGGTGACCTTTTGGTACCTTTTCTGTGCCCGGAGCAGGACATTGTAAGAGCTGTCAGGAAGATGCCTTAGTTATTCTTCCATCTTTGAAGCAGGATGAGACAGGTCACATGTCAATGCAATTTGAACAGATGCTCCCTGAGTGACTAATGTGTCTTCATACAAAGTTAAGCAGGTGGCTGACCCAAAGAAAAGGGGATAGATAAATACAAAATGAAGGAAAGATGGCAAACTTTCAAACTGCTTTTAGTTATCTTGAAGACCCAAATGAGGAGTTAATACTTTTTAGAAAACATGGATTCTAAGTATATGTCCATGTTTTTGCTTTTTGTTTTGTGTGTTGGTAATGGTTTATAGTGACACTAATTTATCAGCAAAATTTCTAGAGGCAGAAAACATTTGGGCAAAAGTAAGCCAAAAGAAAATAATTAAGTGTATACCATGGTGCTGGTTTACATAAAACAGTAAGAATGAAGCTTTGATTTCAACCACTGATGCCTACATTTATTTTGGAGACCTTGGAATTAACCAACACCTAGTGTTTCTATTTGTGACCCTCAGCTAGTCCTTCTAGTATCTATGACCTAATCACAGTTTCACAGATTAGTAAAAGTCACTTCATTCTAAGTTTTGAGTCACTCATTCTAGATGCAGAGATGAGAAGTCTTCCAGCTTTCCCCATTCCAATCGTTGTACCTGACATGCAGGGAACATCTCTCCCTGGTGAGGGAAGTCAGTCTCCCTTCAAGAAAAAAAGTTAACTCAGTTTCAGAGCTTAATTCTTCATTTTGATTCTTTTTAGTAAAAATGAAGTCCTCATAAAAGAATCAGGCATTTGAGTCTCAGTTTCCATGATTCAATTTTCCCTGAAGGTTTATGGTAAGCTTTGTTGATTTTGGACTATAATTTATTTTTGAAAAAGAGTTTCATGATCACAATAAAAAATTTTTTCAGTTTCCAAGAGAGGGCTGCATGTTTACCAACTATCAGTAGATAAAAGTCCTTCACATTTAATCATAGTCAATAAAAAGAACTTTTTCCCTGAAGTTGTAATGATTCAGTTATCATCATTCAGAATGAGAATTAGTGGCACAATGTTTTTGCATCTATGTTTAAAATCCTCTTTCTCACACAAATCCCAAAAGACATATTTTGTCACATGTCACAAAAGACTATGAGTCAAACAACTACAAGCTTCTCTTTAGAAAAACACTGAGAATCAATAACATCTGTTGAAGAAGACATGATGGAAATGAAATGTGAACAAATTTCTTAGCTGTCAATAATAATTGCAATACTCTGTAAGAGCCAATTACATACAGTGATGTAGGTGTGAGATGGCTATCCCATTTAAAGATGACCACTGCATAGTTTCTTAATATCTAAACATTGACCAGTTATGGGTCTCTGCATTAATTGTCATCTCCTGTAAAAATTAACTTCTCTAATGATGGTGGAGAGATACACTCATTTATGTGTCTGAAGAATTTAGGGATAAGTTTATTACTATAACCATTTAGCATATTAAAAGTATTGTATAGCTGGAAGTATTCCTGTGTCCTGGCCAGCTGGCAGTTAGGACATATCTCTCCCACATGCATCCCCAAGTAAACACACACAGGCTTATATTAATTATAATATGGCCATGGCTTAAGCCTTTTGTTAGTTAGCTCATATCTTAAATTAACCCATAACTATTAATCTATGTATTGCCACATGTTCTGTGGCTTTATTTGTGTCCCATTACATGTTGTTTTTTGGGCAGCTCTTTGGCATCCAACCCCCCTCCTGGCCTTCTTCTTGTCTCTCTCTTTGAATTTCCCACCTGCCTCTAAGCTGCCTTGCCATAGGCCAAACAGC